>NW_026606724.1:262500-510000 GCF_029890125.1 Rhinichthys klamathensis goyatoka | reverse complement strand
AAAAAAAGTGGAGTATCCCTTTAAGGGTGCGCACTTTGCGCGCATTCAGTCATGCCCATGCACGCAGTAGTCTGCTTGCTTTTATGTTAAATTAACAGTGGTTTGTGTGTTAAATACATTTATTATTTTACAATTTATTTTTTATTTTTAGACTTGTTAAAACAAGCAGAGAAGAAAATAAAAACAGTCTTCTAATCTGTGTTCTAAAATAGTCGTCTTCTTTTCTGGGAGCCTATTACTTTTGCGGTAGAAATATCGGTATCGGTACTCGGTATCGGCAAGTACACAAATGTAAATACTCGTACTTGTATCGGTTTGAAAAAAAATGGTATCGGGCCATCCCTAGTGACCTGATATGTTTAGTTGTCGCGAGCGATAAGAGACCATCAGCAGGATCTGACTGAAGCAGAGGACACATCAAACCTTGTGCTCCATCACATTATGAGCTCGGAAAACCACCAAATGAGAATGTTAAAAGAACTGAACAAAAACTGTATATACGTGTACACAATTGTTTTCAACATTGATAATAATCATAAATGTTTATTGAGCAGAAAATCATCATATTAGAGTGATTTCTGAAGGATCATGTGACACTGAAGACTGGAGTAATGATGCTGAACACGAGCACTGAAGATCTGCGTGATTAAGTCATCGACTGACAGGCTTTTTCTTTTACTTGTTCTCTAAATATGTAAGAACAAACATGGGGTAAATGGCAGTTGAAGTCACTGATAACATGCTGAGATTGAGAGTCGCTCGCTCGTTCAGTTTGTCGCTCTGTTTCCTTGAAGCAGTCGAAACTGAACACTGTCAATTCCAATTCAATCAACAGTAGCGCTTCGTCAAGCTCCATTAAATCATCACACACTTAGTGCTGTGCTTACAACACACACCAGATGCTGCCTGTCCTTTGAGGAGAGAGGGATTCGTCACGGAGAGGACAGAGATGGATGAGAGGGAGGAGAAAACAGAGAGAGAGAGAGAGAGAGAGAGAGAGAGAGAGAGAGAGAGAGAGAGAGAGAGAGAGAGAGAGAGAGAGAGAGAGAGAGAGAGAGAGAGAGAGAGAGAGCGAGAGCGAGAGCGAGAGCGAGAGTGAGAGTGAGAGAGAGAGAGAGAGAGAGAGATTTTAAATAAAGCACAGATTGGTTTTCTACCAAAACACCGCACATCCGACCACATCTATTCCCTTTATACACTCATCAACAAAAACATCAAGGACAAACAAAGGAAAATATTTGCATGTTTTGTAGACTTTAAAAAAGCATTCGACTCAATTTGGCATGATGGTCTACTATACAAAATCCTACAAATTGGCATTGGCAACAGCAAAAGTGCGGTGAAAATCAGGAACCACAGAACCGGGTTCTTCCAGCAGGGCCGTGGAGTGAGGCAGGGCTGCAGTCTGAGCCCGACTCTATTCAACATCTACATCAATGATCTGGCATCAGCGCTGGAGAGCTCCACTGTGCCCGGCCTCACTCTACACCACACACAGGCCAGGGGTCAGGGGTCAGGGGTCAGATGTCTGCTGTACGCGGATGATCTGGTCCAAGAAGGCCAGATCTCAGGAACACAAACACCAGTTCCTGTATAAAGGCCAGGTCCTGCAGCACAGCACGAGCTATAGCTATCTGTGTGTGTGTGTGTGTGTGTGTGTGTGTGTGTGTGTAAGAGCACGAGCTATAGCTATCTGGGCATCGACATCAGCGCTTCGGGACGCTTCAAAACATTGAGTGAAAAGGCTCGAGGCCGGCAAGTTTCAATCTCTGAAGAAGCCTATGAAGGAGTGATCCAGCTCTCAGATTTCATCAAAAATATCTTAATTCGAAGATGAACGAAAGTCTTACGGGGTTGGAACAACATGAGGGTGAGTAATTACTGACAGGTTTTTCATTTTTGGGTGAACTAACCCTTTAAAATTACCCATTAAAACCTGGATAAAATTATAATAATTCAATAATAAAACCAATTCTTCTATATGGATGTGAAATTTGGGGACCAGTACTAAATAAAAAAAAAAATGGGATGAAACATCAGTAGAGAAACTACAATTGGAAATTGCCAAAAATATGTTAGGGGGTCACCGAAACACATCCACTGCCGCCTGCAGGGCTGAGCTAGGCCTGTACCCAGGGCTGGACTGGGACAACAAATCGGCCCGGGCATTTTGGCCCAGACTGGCCCACTACATATAACCATACTGCCATAAGTGAATAGGAGTGAGTAAGAGTTAACAGATGAAATAACTAGTTGAACTATACTCCACACAGTGATGAATCCTAAAACAATCTATATAAGCTGCATTGGGATAGCAATACCGTTTTTTCCCACTGGATTTTTGGAAATCTGTGGTGAGTGCACCTCTGTCCCTCTAGGGGGGTTCGTCGGCATGCTCCCCCGTAAGAAAATTTTGTGCTTTTTAATGTTAAATTCATCAATCTGGTGCACTTTGAGAGTTCAAAATAAAGAGCTCCAACCCATATTCAGTGTGCAAATTGAACAAAGAAAAACTCAAAACTCTTTTAGTTGTGATATAGTGTCTGTCTACATTACACTACTACATAATAATAGTTATAATAATATTAATCCCATGGCAGTAATAGCCATATATTGTAAAACAAATGCACTGAAAAATAAAAGCAACTTCATAATTAGTTTGAGATAAGCACATGATCTTTTATTTTGACGGAAACGGCATCGAGCTTTTATTTTGTCGAAAAACATGGTTTACAAACTCGTCTCATTATAATTCGAATAAAATGCGTAATCTGCAAATATGCAGATGTGGAAATAATGGGAAACTGGGTAGTGGGTTCCTACATAGCCCAAGTGTTGTGAAAGTAGCCTAGTTCTGCTTACCACAGTTCTCTGCACTCACTCATCTCTCTCCTTATCCTCCTCACTATCCTCATCAGACACTTGAAGGGCCTTTTTTTCACGCTATTTCTCTGCACATTCCTTGCGTTTCTTCTCCATCGCTCTGACTATTTTGACAGATACACACTGACACTGTTCGCTCACTCAGAGCTCAAAGGAGGAGGTGTTTAAAGATGTGATTGGACCAGCCCAGTGTCAATCAAGAAAACAACCAATGGGCTGCTGATCTACGCATTTCATGTTCCGCTCTGTGAGTAACAAAACACAGGACCTACGCTGACTTTTTTGTCCAATGCATTACACCGGCACAAAGATCCCAGAGCCGCCAATTAAGCAAATCTAAACGCAATGGGCCGCTGATGTACGAGTTTTATGGGCCGTTCAGAAAAAATAAAAAAAATAAAAAAAAGAGTATGAGATGTATCGGCCCACAAAGCACGCCGGCCCACCGGGAAAATGCCCGGTATGCCCGATGGCCAGCTGTACCCGCTGAACATCGAGATCCAGAAGAGATGTGTTCAGTTCTGGCATCACCTCCATCAGTCTGATCCAGAGTCAGTCCAATATAAAGCCCTCCTCGCCAATGAAAGCTCAGCAGAACCTCATCCTCTAAACACACTCGCTCTTCAACTCGTCCATCAGACTACACTCCCCACTGACCACAGCTACCACCCCACAACTACTGTTAAAGAAACACACACACATCTAAAAGACACTCATGATCAATCACTAAAAGCAAGTTTTGACCTCCAGAATACCTCAGTGTGACATCATGTACACATCCCTATATACACTCAGCTAAAGGATTATTAGGAACACCATACTAATACTGTGTTTGACCCCCTCTCGCCTTCAGAACTGCCTTAATTCTACGTGGCATTGATTCAACAAGGTGCTGAAAGCATTCTTTAGAAATGTTGGCCCATATTGATAGGATAGCATCTTGCAGTTGATGGAGATTTGTGGGATGCACATCCAGGGCACGAAGCTCCCGTTCCACCACATCCCAAAGACACTCTATTGGGTTGAGATCTGGTGACTGTGGGGGCCATTTTAGTACAGTGAACTCATTGTCATGTTCAAGAAACCAATTTGAAATGATTCGAGCTTTGTGACATGGTGCATTATCCTGCTGGAAGTAGCCATCAGAGGATGGGTACATGGTGGCCATAAAGGGATGGACATGGTCAGAAACAATGCTCAGGTAGGCCGTGGCATTTAAACGATGCCCAATTGGCACTAAGGGGACTAAAGTGTGCCAAGAAAACATCCCCCACACCATTACACCACCACCACCAGCCTGCACAGTGGTAACAAGGCATGATGGATCCATGTTCTCATTCTGTTTACGCCAAATTCTGACTCTACCATCTGAATGTCTCAACAGAAATCGAGACTCATCAGACCAGGCAACATTTTTCCAGTCTTCAACTGTCCAATTTTGGTGAGCTCTTGCAAATTGTAGCCTCTTTTTCCTATTTGTAATGGAGATGAGTGGTACCCGGTGGGGTCTTCTGCTGTTGTAGCCCATCCGCCTCAAGGTTGTGCGTGTTGTGGCTTCACAAATGCTTTGCTGCATACCTCGGTTGTAACGAGTGGTTATTTCAGTCAAAGTTGCTCTTCTATCAGCTTGAATCAGTCGGCCCTTTCTCCTCTGACCTCTAGCATCAACAAGGCATTTTCGCCCACAGGACTGCCGCATACTGGATGTTTTTTCCCTTTTCACACCATTCTTTGTAAACCCTAGAAATGGTTGTGCGTGAAAATCCCAGTAACTGAGCAGATTGTGAAATACTCAGACCGGCCCGTCTGGCACCAACAACCATGCCACGCTCAAAATTGCTTAAATCACCTTTCTTTCCCATTCTGACATTCAGTTTGGAGTTCAGGAGATTGTCTTGACCAGGACCACACCCCTAAATGCATTGAGGCAACTGCCATGTGATTGGTTGATTAGATAATTGCATTAATGAGAAATTGAACAGGTGTTCCTAATAATCCTTTAGGTGAGTGTACAGTAATATTGTAATTATTATTTTAACGATGTGCAAGCTGACATTATCGAGAATGTTATTCACTTTAAACAAAAAGCAAACAAAAACACATCTTCCCGCCGTAAGTTTGATCTTGTCATATAGTTAAGCAATGTCACACAAGCCGCTTTTCCCTGAATATCAGCACGACTGCAATTGTCATATTGATTTTATAATAAACAAAAAGTTAACAACAGCTGCGTTTACATTGACCCTAATAATCCATAATAATTGTAAACGAACTACTTAGCACAATCGGGGAAAAGTCACATGTAAAACCACGTCAATCTGATTAAAATTTCATTCGGATTGAAAGGGGTGGTTTAAACCTTTTATAATCCATTCGATAACACTGCGCATGTGCAATGATGTAGGAATGGCGTAATGATGTATGACCAAGCGGAAACTTTCCGTTCTCTCTAGAGAATCCCACACGGAAGTGACTTAAACTGCACTTCATCCACTGGCCACTAGAGACAGGCTCCACAAGAGAGTCAATCCCATAAACCCCCATGTTAAAATGCCCAACTTTACAGCAGAAAAAAACATGTTTACAGCCTGGTACAAAAAGTGGTTTTGGTCCATAATGCTCATTTTCCCCTTCATGACGACTGTGAGGCGGGTGAATTTTTTTATAACTCATCCATTTAAATTATATCAAGCTTTAAAGTTCTGCATATGATTAATTCATCTGTGAAGTGGAGCAGGACAAAGTCCCATCAGTTGTTGTTTCAAACTCTCAGACGCCTTGTTTTGGGCACGAGAAGAGGCGTTTTACCGCACCGCACAACGGTTCATGTGCTCGTCATCTTCTAATTAGGACCCGAAATCAAAGAAAAGAAGCAATGTAGGAGAATACCTTGTGACAAACGCACACATCAACCCAATCACTTTGTTTATAGTTCATGTAAACACTACGTTCGGATTCATCAATCGGAATTAATTCATTAAGACTGAAACGAAAGGTGTCCATGTAAACTTAGCTATTGTGAGTTACATTTTAGACACAATATTGTCTGCTTTTGCTTTGTTTTGACAATGAAAAGTTCCCCAGCAGAACAAATGTTTTGAACGAATCGGTTAAATGAATGATTTAATAACTCATTAAGACAGTGACATGCCGCCACCTACGAGCGGTATCAGTTTATGCAATTGAAAATGCATTCAAGCCACCTCTGACCTGCATTAACCAGTCAGTGTAAATACATCAGATGCAGCTTCTGCGCCACTGCAGTGCAAAGATGGGTTTTGCTGATACTGATTTAATTTGATTGGTAATATTTATCTTATTCTAATTTAATTTATTCATTAAATGTAACAATTTGACAAAAAATGATGCATACATCTAACAAGGTTAGAAAAAACTATGTAAAAATCAGTTTAACTTTTAAAGGGACAAATACTCCATTGTAGTGGAAAACTTAAAGGTATAGCGGAGGATTTTCTTTTTCCGGGTGGATCATCAAGACTATTGGTCCTCCTAGTTGTCAATCATTCTGGTGATATGTTTACGTAAGGCCGTCGTACGTGCTCTTCCTTAGGTAGTTTTCGCTTTCTGCGCATGCGCACTTTCAGGTGTATATGTGTGGTGAGCTACGGTTTCAGCCATTCATTGAAGCTCGCCGTTCTCACCGGGTTTTTTCAAAATGTCTGAGGGTCGCAAGAAATAAAGTGTCTACGAATTGTATGACAAGAAGAGAAAGGCCTCTGAAGAAAGAAACAAGACCAGAGTGTTTTTGGGTGAATATTTCACACGCTGGCGTGCGCTAAAAGCACAGGTTGGGCTTCCCACCGATGCCTCAGTCGCGAAGTTTCTACTCGACAGGTAAAGTTTGGCATGCTATTTGGAAAATCCATTTAAAATCACTGCTAGTAAAAGGTGAACTAGGCTCGTGCATGCTCTCTCGTGCACACGTTTAATAGGCGTTCCCTCTCGGGAGCAAATTCGGAAAGATCCTCCGCTATACCTTTAATATCTGTTGCAGCTGTGAACTAACCACGGCACAGAACATGAGGAATATGACAAGCTTCAGGAGTCAGCTGTCCACGGCAGTCCTGAACCAGCCAAACTACCAGAAGAATAATGGGAAATGTTTTTCCCCCAATAATCGCACACCCCGAGGCAGACACGCTGAATGTAGAGCTGCCCTGATCCAGAGATGTTCACAAGTAATTTTTTGGAAGTCCAAGTCAAGTCTCAAGTCTTTGAGCTCGAGTCCAAGTCAAGTCTCAAGTCTTTGAGCTCGAGTCCAAGTCAAGTCTCAAGTCTTTGAGGGGCAAGTTCAAGTCTCAAGTCTTTTGCCACGAGTCCAAGTCAAGTCTCAAGTCTTTGAGCTCGAGTCCAAGTCAAGTCTCAAGTCTTTGAGCTCGAGTCCAAGTCAAGTCTCAAGTCTTTGAGCTCGAGTCCAAGTCAAGTCTCAAGTCTTTGAGGGGCAAGTTCAAGTCTCAAGTCTTTTGCCACGAGTCCAAGTCAAGTCTCAAGCCTTTGAGCTCGAGTCCAAGTCAAGTCTCAAGCCTTTGAGCTCGAGTCCAAGTCAAGTCTCAAGCCTTTGAGCTCGAGTCCAAGTCAAGTCTCAAGTCTTTGAGGGGCAAGTTCAAGTCTCAAGTCTTTTGCCACGAGTCCAAGTCAAGTCTCAAGTCTTTGAGCTCGAGTCCAAGTCAAGTCTCAAGTCTTTGAGCTCGAGTCCAAGTCAAGTCTCAAGTCTTTGAGCTCGAGTCCAAGTCAAGTCTCAAGTCTTTGAGGGGCAAGTTCAAGTCTCAAGTCTTTTGCCACGAGTCCAAGTCAAGTCTCAAGCCTTTGAGCTCGAGTCCAAGTCAAGTCTCAAGTCTTTGAGCTCGAGTCCAAGTTATTTCTCAAGTCTTTGAGCTCGTGTCCAAGTCAAGTCTCAAGTCTTTGAGCTCGAGTCCAAGTTAAGTCTCAAGTCTTTGAGCTCGAGTCCAAGTCAAGTCTAAAGTCTTTTGCCACAAGTGCAAGTCAAGTCTAAAGTCTCTATTTCCATCTGATCTGTCCCCGTGCTGAGAGACACGAATTTGGAAACATGCTAAGAGACACGAAAAAAAAATAGAAAATCGTGTCAAATCAATAGATTTAAATTTCGTGACTATTTCACAAACTGGAATGAGTGCGTTGCGACATCGTATAGTCTAATCTCATAATCTACTTAACACATCCCTCTAGCCCTCGGACCTGGTGAAATATTAAGTGTGTCACATCATATGGATTCAACACTTTGTGATGGTTAGCTTGTTACTGTACCTGTGAAGATATATGCTAAATTTAACGTCTCTTTCACATTAGCAAGTGACTGACCTATCTGGGTGTGTTTTGAGGTGCCTGATGAAGTTCGACGTTGTGGATCCGGCATCATTTATCTTGGTGCCACACACCTTGCATGTAGCTGTTCGCTTACCACCACTGTTTGTAAAGTCATTAAAACCAAAACTATTGACAAAAGGCACAACTACGGGAGGACTTGGTGTCACCATCGTCAATGCATTTTATGATATGTGAGGGCGCGCACATAGGCATAGCGCATGCACGTTGCACAGTATGGCAAAGGGCAGGGGACACGGCATGCAGCTCATCATGCGCTTCCCCAACGTATATATGCGCCAATAAAAGAAAATAGAAATACATTAATAAATTTAGATTTTAAAAGCAATAATTGCATGAAAACAGGTTGTTGACGAGTCTCGAAGCTCGAGTCTGAAGTCTTTTGGGTCGAGTCTCAAGTCAAGTCTGAAGTCAGCTGTTTGTGCGACTTAAGTCCGACTCGAGTCCCCATCTCTGCCCTGATCTCCACTGCATCCAACACCATATAAACAGAAACTCAAGCAAACAGAGATCTTCACGAGACTCAACTCACAACTGGTTTCAATAGAGTTACAGTAGTAGAAACGTATACTGTTTACATTGCATTAGATATATTTGCGTAGCAGTCTAGCAGAACTGCTATTTATACCACTACAATATGTTAATATGCTAATTAGTTACCAAGATGACATTAAAGGAACATTTTGCTATTTCACAGAGCTTTTGTAACATCATTCGTCCAATAAGAATTTAGAGTAGGAAATCTAGTTTGACTGTTTTGAGTCTAATTCTAATTCTACGTTCTAAAAAAGAAAGTAATTCAATTAAATTCAAATTTATTTGTATCCACCTTATTCCCATACGCCCCATGATGCTTTGCGCGAATGGGTGTAATTTCCGTTAAGCTGTAAACAATCAGTGAAAGGCTCGCTCTATGAACGCAATACGTTAAAAAAGTGTCACAATGAGATTATGTTAATCGACTCACCCTTCAAACATCGAACATTAAAATGAAATTTAAAAGTTTAAAAGAATCAACAGGTACTTTCAACAGACCAAAAATAGCCCCATAAGCGCGAGTCTTTGGTTAAAAATCACTGTAGTAGGCAAATATATCTCTGTATTGTTTAACAAGCCTTAGTCAAAAATGTTCATTAACTTCAGCATTACGTGACACTATATCAAAGTGATTTCCGTCATTTTGACAGATTATAAATTGTATTTACCTGTGAAAACAAACCTGGAAAGAGACGTGAGGATTTGAGGAGAGTAACGAGAGATTCTTCAGTGAATTATTAATGGAATATCGTAAATTAAATTCGGGAGAACAGACCACAGATGTGCCGTATATGTTGTCCTTTTTCATACTTTTACAGCGGATTGCAAAGGAAAAAATAAAAATCATCACGAGGAAAAGATACAGCAACTGAAAAGAGCTCTTGCCGTAGATATTCTTGTTATAACATGTCACGTTAAAATACCAAGTATAACGTTATTCTCATGATGTCTGAAAATAAATCATGAAGGAAAATTGACAGCTCATCCAGTCAAACTGACGGATCAGCTTTATTTGTAGGGCAACCTTATGATTTGAAATGATTTGTTTGTTTTAGCCTTTTTGAATGGAAGTTCCCCAAACCGGAAGTGCCACCCATAATTCAAAACGCAGTAAGGTCGTCAGGAATAAGCGCTTTTCACAATACATATTGTTTCAAAGCAGCTTTACAGAAAGTGCATTTTTTAGAAATGTACATAGAAAAATACAGTTAGTTAATCATGTATTAATTTAGGGCATAACATATCGCCGGCGTTGAGTCATCTCTTCACTTCTTGTAATAAAATGAAATAAAGAACATTTCATTTCAAACTTATTTAAAAAGACTCAAATATTTGTCAAAATATCTCAAAATGATATTAAGTCGCTTCTTGTTTGTTTCACAACACGTTGGTTGTTGCATGTTTCACGCAGCTGGGAAATGAAATGTCCAGTGAGTGGAGCTAAAAGGTTAATAATGCTCTATTGTGCTGGAAAATAATGCACCTAGTCTAAACCCCAAACATTTAAACCTGAACAAAAAGCAACCGACCCATTTGAACTTGCTTCTACAAGTCTTTCAGCTTTTCATGACTCCTGTTCAAGAGTCGAATTTCCAGCAAAATGACTCTTCTATATTTTATTTTATGTACGGTCAGCATGACATACAATTAATCATGCAGTGATATCAACACCCACCCCTAAACAACAGCCTCCATCAGTCTAGCATCGGGATAATGATGTCCGTCATGACCTGCCGTTCCTTGTTATGAACTGACACTGACAGCATATTTCAGAAACATTCACACGGATGATGACATCAGTTCTTCGGGCTTTAGAAAGGGCTGTTTTTTTAAAAGCCGTGAGCACATCCTCAACATAGACAAAGTTTGAGGAGCAGCTTTAATTAAGAACATATTCACACCATTTCCATTATTCAGACACCTCATAATTAAAACACACATCATCCCGGCAGACCTCGACTGCAGCTTTTGCTTTCATGGGAATGTGTTTTGGTATGTCTGTGTGTAGGTGGGTGAATATAAAAATGGATCAAACTGTGTGTGTGTGGCGCTGACAGAGCAGAGTAAATTCTGATATTACTGTGTTTAAGAGTAAAATTACCTGATGGCCCCTCATCCTCTGGAAGTGGCTGATGGTGTCGCTAATGGTGTAAACCCTCACGTGACCCATATGCAGACGACCCGACGGGTACGGGAACATGGAGAGGACGTAGAACTTCTTCCGGGAGCTCTAAACATGAAAAACAAGAGTTATTCGGTGTCTCTTCCTATTAAAGGTGCTCTATGTAACTTTTAGCGGCCTCTAGTGGAGATGTTTCAGATTGCAACCAAATTTTACAAGAGCGCTCGTGCTCGAACTCATAGACAATACCGTCTATTATGCAAATATCTCGGCGAATACTAGACGGATTCGGCGAGCACCGAGCTCGTTGGGACCATCTAGTCGAGCTGAAAAAAACCATATAAGATCCATAGTTTTTGGTGGTGTTTTCGCGGAGATATTAGCAGAAAACCATCGGGCGCGCTGCAAAATTGCGGACGCCGGTGACGTCACGATCTCAGAAGAAAATCGCTCGTATCTCTGGAACGCAAAGACCCAGAGAGCTCAAATTCGGGGGAGGAGGTCCCAGGGGAACCCTTGCCCGAACGCTAGAGTGGCGGGCCTCGGGGATGCCCCCTACCGGATCGCCGTTCGCTGGGACCCCCGATTTCAAACGGCTATAACTCGGGGAGCCGGGCGAGTTGGACCTCGGGGGTGGGCTCGTTCGAAAGGCCCCGTCCAGCACTACGAACGATTAGAGTCTTGGGAATATTGATCAAAGATTGACTGAGATATAAGCCGAAAAACGTGCGCCTTTAACCGGACGTAACTCCCTGACCGTCTACAATAGACTGTATATAAGGAGAGAGGCTCGGGAGCGCGCATGCACGTCACATCCGTTGGATTTCGCGGTAAATCCGACCCGGAGACTTCACATAGAAATAGGAATACTGGCCTTCAGAGGTAATAGCAAAACTCGACAAGTGGATCATTTTAATGTGTGATTACAACCCCTTCACACACAGGCAATAAAAAAAGGATTCATTTTAGTAGAAAAGTTACATAGAGCACCTTTAAGTAGACAATTTTTAATTGATTTTTTTTAAGAATTTCTAAAAAGGGTGTTCACACTTGTGTTTCGGTTCGTTTGTTCCAGACCAGGCGTTTTCACACCTGAAAGTCCGCACCAAAGTTCACGTTTTGATACATTTTATACTTCCAGAAAGTTTTGGTTTGGTTTCACACTGCAATTATGCGAGCGCACTAAAGAACTTTACGTGACACACTTGCGTCCTGTCGTCATCATCTATGTGGGCTGCATCTTGACATTGATTGGTTTGTAAATGGACGTGCGTCTGACGTCAGCGTGTCGTCAATTCGGCGGGTAACTTTGACAAATATTTGGAAAGTTTTTGTGCGTTTTGTCCAGTTGACTTCTTATTATGTCATCAGACCATACTTCAATTAAAAGCCTCGTCTCCTCCTCTCCCCATATGCTACCACGGCTCATTTTTCCTGCCACCTTCTGTTTTTTCGGCTATTTGGGAACCACCGGAGCTTCCTGTAAAAGGTCTGAAAGTCCGAACCATACAGAAATGCTTTCACACTAGAAACGAACCAAACCTTTGTTCAGTTTGATCCGGACCGAGACTACCTCTTTTCGTCGGACCAAACTTTGTAACTTTGATTCGGACCAAACTGAAAAGTTCGAAAGTCCGGACCAAACAAGGTAGGTGTGAAAGGGCCCTTAGTCCTGGTCCGCTTAGCGTTCACATTGGCATTTTAACACCGAACCTAAAGGCATAGGAATATGTTCACAACCTGATTGGTCTGCTTTAATGACGGATATTTCACGACGGGACTTACTCAACATCCTAAACAATTTTGTATGCTGGGATAATGCGATCGCTGTATGTGCGTAGCTACATATGATGGCCTTTTTACCAGCTGAAGACTTATAAGCTTATTAAAATGTTTAAATGAGTCAAAACAGTGTCAGGAATCCCTCCGTCAAACAAACCGAGATCTGCTGTGAGGAGACGCGGTTCTGATGCCTAAACTCTGACGGGCAATAGAGAGCCTAAGTCCCTCCCCTTCCGGTCGACCACCATCGGACCTTATTTCGGAAAAATGTTGTATGGTAGTCAATGGCGAGAGAGAAATTTTTTGATCTCGTTTGAATTGTGCCCTGAATTACACATATGATGTTTGGCAATTTAAAAGATACATTTTAAAGTCAAGAAAGTCGCAGTTTGATGTAAAACTGTTGAGGTATAAGACTGTGAAAATACGTAATTACTACAAAAAATGCATTGACGATGGCGACTACAAACCCCAAAGGCGCACATTTTCTCTCAATGAATGAAGCTAACTTTACTGAAGCTAACGTCTGTCAGTGTGTAACGCCTTGCGTTATAATCGTAACGTTACGCCGTCATCGAGTGTTTTGTACCAGACTGCACACACACGAGCAGCGGATCTCGCTCGTTGTTTCGCTTCCCGGGAGATGTAGTTCATTGAGCGATTTTCACATAAAACTAAATGTTACTCTTCTGTTTCATGACAAACTGCGACTTTCTTGACTTTCAGAATTAGCTTTTAAATTGACAAACATCATATGTGTAATTCAGGGCACAGTTCAGACGGAATAAAAAGATGAGTTGTCTCTCGCCATTGACTACCATACATATTTTTTCCGAAATAAGGGCCCATGAGCCGGAAGCGGAGGGGAGGGGCTTAGGCTCTCTATATCACGACTAGGGATGGGCGTATCGATACAAAGTATCAATATATCAATACTGACGTCGAGTATTGAAAGTATCGATACTCAAATAAAAATATCGATACTACAGTTTTTTGGGGGTTTTTACCAGTGATTTTGTTTATTTGACAAGAAGTTTAATGCGTACAACATGCACTGAATTGGATGAATAACCTGTTTAGTAAATAATTGTGTAGTATAACTATTTTCCAGCTTATCTGAACACACGCAAATGCTGCAAGTCAGAAGCAATCAATCACAGAGAGTGTTCACACACTGCCGACAATGCATTCAAACAGGGCTGCGTTTCACAAAAGTATCACAAGAAACCATTGATGCTGTTGGGAAACGACTATGCCTAACCATTGATGCCTAATCACGACTATGACGAGAAAAAACAGCTGAGCATTCGGTCATTTATAGAGTCGCGCCTTATGACATCATGTCCTGTTTAGCAAATCGTTGAGCTCGCCGACAGGTCAGGGTGTTATCGCGTGCAAATCGCGGGGGATTAGCGGGCGATGAACGCTCGCCAATCTGTTAGTATGGAAGAGCCAACAACGCATCAAAGACGCTCGCAGACGCGTCGCCGAGCCCAGACAAATATCTAGCATGCTAGATATCCAGAGCTGTCGCACGACTCAACCTCACGTGATGTCATGAGCTACAGCCAATCAGAGAAAGGCATGGGTTGAGGTCACCGGGTAAATACTTATTTTTTCTTTTTTTGCGTTTTTTTCTCAGAGCAAATCATCGCGTAAACAGTTTGCAGCACTAGTTTCTGTCTGACGTCCATATTCGCGTGTTGTGTTCTTCTTCGCTGGGTATTGGCGCGCGTGCTGTTTCGTGTCATTTCCGGTTCGTTTTATCACGTGATTTTTCGTGACAAAACGTGGTTTGTAGACAAGATAGAATCGTTGGGTGACAGAGTTGTTGTCAACTCGTGTAGTGCGTTACCTCCTGTTGCGGATCAATCACGTTGTGTCGTGTGGTGTGAACAGCTCAACAACTTGAACACTCCTGATTTCACAGAGAGCAAGTCATGTAGTGTGAACCGCACAGTTCAGCCCGAGATTTTAAAATTATGTAGTGTGAACTAGGCTTTACATGTCTTTGGTCCGTATTGTGTTCATATTTCATTCGAAACTCAGTACTTTTTTTTTGTTCTTATTCCGAGTTCATTTTTTCAGCGTCTCGGTCTGCTTGTTTGTTGTCACCAGGGTTTATCTTCACACTTCTTCAACTGAACCGCACTAACAGGGCAATCACACTAGAATGAGTTTTAATCAAATCAAACCTGCCAAGTGTAAAAACACCCTTAAAGTTGTAAAGAAATAATTTGTGTTCCACACAACAAGCAGTTTTGGCATAATATAGATAAGGCTATCCCAAAAAATAGCAGGTTTCCACTGCACAGCATTAGGAAGACTAGCTTCTCGTCCAGTCCCTTGTCAATTCTAGACTGGACTATTGCAATGCTCTTCTGGCTGGGCTTCCAACATGTGCAACCAAACCTCTGCAAATGATCCTGAACGCAAGAGAGCCCATGTCACCGCTCTGTTTATCTCTCTGCACCGGCTTCCGGATACGGCTCGCATCGAGTTCAAGACATTGATGTTTGCCTACAGAGCAGCCGCGGGCTCCTCAATCCCTCGCTCTCTCCAAGAGTCCACATCTACGCTCTACATCTCCTCCAGAAGCCTGTAAGTGAGCGACGCCTCATGGTTTCACCGCAGAGAGGCACAAAATCTCTCTCAGGGATGTGGAATGATCTTCCCAACCACATCCGGACAGCCGAATCCCTCACGGTTTCCAAGAAGCATATGAAAACCCATCTCTTCCGTGAACACATAACCGCATCCTGCTAATAAACAAATAAATAAATCTCCTCTACGTCTACACTCTCACTATTCCTTAACCCCTCGCTGTTCTAGCTTGTACTATGTTGAATTACTGAAACATCTCGTGTTTATTGCCTTCTTAAGATCCTCAACTGGATAAAAGCATCTGCTAAATGAATAAATTAAAAAAAAATTGACTTTGATTTCCTTAAAAAATAAATAAAAAAAATGCAATGTTCTGGTGAGGCACCTCTACTGAAAGTTAACATGACCAATTTTTGGAGAATGTAAATAGAAATGTGAATCTTATAAGTTTATAAATGCACTTACATTAATTATTCAGATAAATGTTGTTGTGGCAATGAAATAAAATTGGATTTAACTTTACACAGAAAAGGTTAAGTAATTTTTTACACAAAAATCATGTTAACTCGCATTTTCCTTCGGCCTTGTGGCTATACTTTTGAAACAGGATACTAATGTTTACAAAATGGCCCTATTCACTGTAAAATAAGATTTTTGCTTATTTTAGAGAAAAGGAAAAAGAAGTGCTAATAAACAGATTAAAAATATGATGAAAAAAATGTATGTTCATTCAACGGTTTACTCAATGTTAAAAGCTATACAGATTGTCACTAATCCAAGATTTGTCTGGGAAGGTTCATCTTGGACACCAACAATTGAATAAAAAGCCAAAGGCAAGTACACGAATCATTCCTGCTTTAAAGAGGACATATTATGTTTTGATTCTTGTTTCTGAGGTCTATTAGAATGGGTTTTAATGCTTGAATATTTCTCGCCACAACTCAACATATGCCACTCCCATGCCTAAAATGCATGTTTTACAGTCACTGTTATGCATTATGAAGTCAAAACGCTCATCATAGCACAGTTTATCACTGGTAGAATGTCAAATATTTCAGTACAAGCATTTCAGTTTCATGCTCAAACAGCAACATTACAAACTAAAGAAAGATGAACATGGAAAAAAAGCATAATAGGTCTTGTTTAAAACATTTTGAAATCATGAATATCTAGAACAAAATGTCAAACTAGGGTCACACTTTACTTGAAGGGATGTTCATAAGACTGACATGACAACTTCATAATCATGACATGACACATGCATGGTTAAGACAACTGTCATTAAGTGTCATTCGCTCAATTATCACATTTTTAATGCAAATATGGCATTGTTTGAGATGCCAATGTCAAAACCAACCCATAAAGGTTTCTTAAGTTTGATAAATAATCTGCTATGTCATGTTTATGACATATTTATGACAATTTATGTTGTCTTAGTAATGTCAAGTTGTCATTACCAAGACACTGACAGGTTATGATGTATTGGTTTATGTCAAGCAAATGTCATAACAAAGACATCTCAAACAATGTCATATTTGCATTAAAAAAGTCATAATTGAGCAAATGACACTTAATGACAGTTGTCATAAACATGCACAAAACCTCTTCAATATTCATGTGTCATGTCATGATTATGAAGGTGTCATGTCAGTCTTATGCACACCCCTTCAAGTAAAGTGTTACCCAAAAAGTCGAGTCTCTCAGCATGCGACCGCAAATTCAGTTCTCTTTCACATCTTATTGCGCTTGAATGGTCGATATACACATGCAATTAATTTAAAACGCCCATAGTGTTGACTGTTAATGTAAACACAGCTGGTTATGTCTCAAGTGAAAGTAAACAGTTGGGTGTAAACCGGATGTGTATTAGTATAATGGATCCGTGCGTGCGTTCGGCCTTAAAGTGACAGCAGCCTAATAAACCTCATTAATGTGAATCAAACAAAATTGAAAATAACTTTACTGAATATTTTTTTTAACCTGTATTAAGATTTATATTTAATCCATGCCGTGAAGACTATGCAATATTCTGTTTTTACATTTGATTATTAAATTTCTGTCCTAATTCTAACTACATGAAACTACAACTACATGTACCTGAAAAACTATTTGTTTAATTCATATTTTTGTTATATTGTAGCCTATTTGTCATATTGTTTGCAATTTGTTTATTTTTTTCTTATTTTTAATAACAGAATAAACAAAATTACATTATCTTCTTGATAAATATCATTATCGTGAAATAAAAATGTGGTCATATCGCCTATCCTTAGCAATAATCATACAAATGGTACTTATAGTAGGCCTACGTTCACGTTTCTGCTTGTAATAATATTCAGGCTGGATCATCCTGGTCAAACACATGCGATCACGCTTAGTAAAGCGGCAGCTCAAGTTTACAACTTAATATGGTGGAGTAGTTCTCCCAGCAGAGCTCATACTAACAGAGGCATTCACATTACTTGTCTGAACGCAGACTGACCTGCGACATCCGCTAAAGCTCATTCATTCAGTCACGCTCTCCACAGCAGTTTTAATGATTCATGACGGCTTTGAAGAAGCTCGCCGCACTGGGAAAGCATTAATCAGCGCGGGTCAAAAAGGCCTGAATTATTCAGCAGCTGAAAGAGACAAGGACACATTTTGGGAGAGAATACATCTCCACCGCATCTCTCCAAGAAGCTTTTCCCTTCATGAATCCGTCTTCAGATGGGTGTGCGTACGGTGTGGAAACTCTGATAAATCTGGTACATAAACAATTGAGGTCAGCTTACACAGAGTCGACCCAACTGACCCATCTATTCGGAGCACAAGAGAAGCATATTTTTTATTTAAAGCCAATGACTGTGTAAGAAACCCTTTGTGTAGTGAGAACATGTGAAAACAAACAGTGTGAGAAAACAAAAGAGAGTAACGCTGATGTAAAACAAAGCAGATGCTGCACACACGTCTGGGGAATGAAAGCAAAAGGTGTTAAATGGTCTCGGCTCCGGGTCAGACTAATTTTACAAGCCATGCCATGAGCGCCTTCAAACCACAGCAGAAAACCCATACAAAGCTCCTGATATCAATGAAAAGGACATATTCTGTACTTTTGTTTTAATTTGATAAAATATATATTAGAAAACAGTAAAAACAGCACATGCACTTGAGATGCATGTTGGGATTAAGACAAACCAGACAGAAGCCAGGCCTGGCATTACAGATGCTTAACACTGCAAAGTCTGCACAGAAACTGCATTTAAAGAGGAAAAACACGAAAAGTTGTGCACATATACTGATTTTTTCATTTTGTAATGTGGCGACAGTCAAAAATGTCATGGTGTTACAACAGTCCTGATAATGAAGAAAAATAATTTATCAAAAGAATTAATATTTTTCACAAAGATTATTATTGGCAAAAAAAAAAAGAATTGCGTAACTCAAAAGCAAACTATTATATGAAAATTCTAACTGAAGCTAAAGGAAATTGTAAAGTAATGTGAAAACAAATAAACAGTCTAACTAAACAATGCAATTACAAATAATTAATTTGAAGGAAAAACATATCAGACCCTGTCCAAGTTGTTAATGCTTTTAATCAATTTTTCATTAAATCCGTACAAGATGTGGCTTCTTATTTTTCAGATGGCGAGCCCAATAGTAGCAACTTAAATATATTGTCATCAGTAAATGAGAATTCCTTTCAAATTAGAGAAGTGGATCAGGCAGTGGTATTGAAAGCTATTTCAGACCCGAATACCAACTTATCCAAAGACAACTACAACATAGACGCAACTTTCCTCAAAAAATATGCTCAAATTATCATCCAACCTTTGACCCACATTATAAATGTCTCTATTAAAACAGGAATATTTCCAGATGCTTGGAAAAAGGCACTGGTTAAACCCATCTTTAAATCCGGGAATACCACAGACGTCAGTAACTATCGACCTATAAGTCTAGTTCCGGAAATGTCAAAAATACTAGAAAAAATTGTTTCAGAACAGCAAACTCAATATTTAGAAACAAATCAGTATATACACCCTCAACAGTGTGGTTTCAGACAGAACCATTCCACTAAATCAGCTATCTGCGCATTACTGGAAAATATTGTGCAGCCGCTTGATAAAGGAAACATCGTGGGTGCAGCATTCGATACAGTAAACCATAGCAGTCTTATCTCAAGATTTTGTCATCCACACTTCACCTGGTGAGGCATTATCATGGTTCGAGTCATACTTACACATGACACTGTGGTTTATGTGTCCGGCAAAAGCCCTGCTGTTATCGGCAGTACACTGACCAAAATTCTTGAGAAAGTGTTTAATTGGCTAAACAAATCCTGTTTAACACTTAATCTGAGGATGGATGGATGGATGGATGGATGGATGGATGGATGGATGGATGGATGGATGGATGGATGGATGGATGGATGGATGGATGGATGGATGGATGGATGGATGGATGGATGGATGGATGGATGGATGGATGGATGGATGGATGGATGGATGGATGGATGGATGGATGGATGGATGGATGGATGGATGGATGGATGGATGGATGGATGGATGGATGGATGGATGGATGGATGGATGGATGGATGGATGGATGGATGGATGGATGGATGGATGGATGGATGGTTGGATGGATGGATGGATGGATGGATGGATTTCCCTCATAAAATAATCTAAGTACAATCCAATCTTGTACCTTCGTTATTTTCAAATACTTTTAGCTTCAAATAAAATGTTCTAATGTTACTCACACTGAATTGTTTGTAATGTGATTATTCTCTGGGCTGGTTGGATGGATAAAGTCTGATCCACAAACTTCGAGATGTGAGCTTTCAGTCCAACATTATTGCAGTCTTTGAGTGATGCCATTAATAAATGCAGTCAGCAACTGCAGCTCCACAAAACAAAGGGAGCGATGGACATGACGGAGAGACGTCGTGCTTGTGATAGAAAAACACACCGACGCCACTGAAAGCACAATGTGTACGGCTTAAAAGCCACCTGAACAAAAGCAGCTTCTCTGTAAGAGTAATGCTTCAGGAGCCAGACTCTTTTCTCACACACACACTGTACAAAGGGTGTCCGCCGGGAGATGGAAAGGATTCTTTCAATGAAAATCTCAAAGTAGAAACATGACATACTGTAACTGTACAGGCTACACGGAGAAAAGCCCTCTCGCCTTTAAAGAGAGGATTATTAATGCGTATCCATACAAAGACAGTTAACAGTGACAACGTCTCTCAAGAAACACCATTAATGTCTCAGAAAGGTGTCCATGGGACTATATGTCTCCTACACCGGGGAAGAATGATTTTTGCTGCTTGTTCAATTTACCTAATTAAAATGAGCTAAAGCAACACAATTGCTGAACATTTTATCACAATGCAAGATTTATCAGTTATTATATTATATTATTATTATATATTTTGTAGGGGTTATTATTGGAACCTCCTTTCAAACCTTTGGAGCTCCTGACCGGATTCTGACTCTCAAGGTGGCGTTTTTGTTAGCATTAGCGTATCTCTAGCGTGTGGGGATCTGCAGGCTCTATCTACGAGTGAGCCTCGCATGGGGTTTACTCTGGGTTTGGTGAAGGGTTTTCTGTGACCCAGGCCTGGTTTTGGCCCCAAAGTTTTGTCCAAATCATTTCGCTCTCAAGTGCTCATGCTTTTCCTCCACAGTGGAGGAGTGGCTCCATTTTCTCTACCCTGTTCAGGCTTTAAACGAGTAGTTCACTTCAGAATTAAAATTTCCTGATAATTTACTCACCCCTATGTCATCCAAGATGTTCATGTCTTTCTTTCTTCAGTCGAAAAGAAATTAAGGTTTTTGAGGAAAACGTTCCAGTATTTTTCTCCATATATGGCGCTTTTCCACTGCATGGTACGGTACGGCTCGGCTCAGCTCGCTTTAAATGGTACCACCTCTGTTGAGGTTCCAAGCGTACCGTACCGATACTAAAATGTGACGTGAACACACTGCAGATCACTGATTGGTCAGACAGAATCGTCACTACCAGCGCCATTGTATTTGCGAGACATCAAACCCGCTAGATTTAAATAGCCAGTAACAGCCACCGCTGTAGCACCTGTTTTTAAACGACTTGCTTGAAGAAAAAGTAAAGAAAAAAGTAATGGCTGAATCGTAGTCAGTGGACGAAGTGCAGATGTTCCTCTTGTTGGTTGTAGTTATAGATTGTTATAGATATAAACTATAACGGTCAGACTAAATCCCACCCACTTTGAAGCGGTACTAGCTGCAGTGGAAAAGCAAACCGAGCTAAAGCGAACCGAGCCGTGTCGAGCCGAGTCGTACCACGCAGTGTAAAAGCAAAGCGAGCCGAACCGTGCCACGCTGAGCTGAACCATACTGAGCCGTACCAGCAGTGGAAAAGCAAACCGAGCTGAACCGTACTGAGCCGTATCAGCAGTGGAAAAGCAAACCGAGCTGAACCGTACTGAGCCGTATCAGCAGTGGAAAAGCAAACCGAGCTGAACCGTACTGAGCCGTACCAGCAGTGGAAAAGCAAACCGAGCTGAACCGTACTGAGCCGTACCAGCAGTGGAAAAGCAAACCGAGCTGAACCGTACTGAGCCGTATCAGCAGTGGAAAAGCAAACCGAGCCGAACCGTACTGAGCCATATCAGCAGTGGAAAAGCAAACCGAGCTGAACCGTACTGAGCCGTATCAGCAGTGGAAAAGCAAACCGAGCTGAACCGTACTGAGCCGTACCAGCAGTGGAAAAGCAAACCGAGCCGAACCGTACTGAGCCGTACCAGCAGTGGAAAAGCAAACCGAGCCGAACCGTACTGAGCCGTACCATGCAGTGGAAAAGCAAACCGAGCTGAACCGTACTGAGCCGTACCAGCAGTGGAAAAGCAAACCGATCTGAACCGTACTGAGCCGTACCATGCAGTGGAAAAGCAAACCGAGCTGAACCGTACTGAGCCGTACCAGCAGTGGAAAAGCAAACCGAGCCGAACCGTACTGGGCCGTACCAGCAGTGGAAAAGCAAACCGAGCCGAACCGTACTGAGCCGTACCAGCAGTGGAAAAGCAAACCGAGCTGAACCGTACTGAGCCGTACCAGCAGTGGAAAAGCAAACCGAGCTGAACCGTACTGAGCCGTACCATGCAGTAGAAAAGCAAACCGAGCCGAACTGTACTGAGCCGTACCAGCAGTGGAAAAGCAAACCGAGCTGAACCGTACTGAGCCGTACCATGCAGTGGAAAAGCAAACCGAGCCGAACCGTACTGAGCCGTACCAGCAGTGGAAAAGCAAACCGAGCCGAACCGTACTGAGCCGTACCATGCAGTAGAAAAGCAAACCGAGCCGAACTGAGCCGTACCAGCAGTGGAAAAGCAAACCGAGCCGAACCGTACTGAGCCGTACCATGCAGTAGAAAAGCAAACCGAGCCGAACCGTACTGAGCCGTACCAGCAGTGGAAAAGCAAACCGAGCCGAACCGTACTGAGCCGTACCAGCAGTGGAAAAGCAAACCGAGCCGAACCGTACTGAGCCGTACCAGCAGTGGAAAAGCAAACCGAGCCGAACCGTACTGAGCCGTACCAGCAGTGGAAAAGCAAACCGAGCCGAACCGTACTGAGCCGTACCATGCAGTAGAAAAACAAACCGAGCCGAACCGTACTGAGCCGTACCAGCAGTGGAAAAGCAAACCGAGCCGAACCGTACTGAGCCGTACCATGCAGTAGAAAAGCAAACCGAGCCGAACTGAGCCGTACCAGCAGTGGAAAAGCAAACCGAGCCGAACCGTACTGAGCCGTACCATGCAGTAGAAAAGCAAACCGAGCCGAACCGTACTGAGCCGTACCAGCAGTGGAAAAGCAAACCGAGCCGAACCGTACTGAGCCGTACCAGCAGTGGAAAAGCAAACCGAGCCGAACCGTACTGAGCCGTACCAGCAGTGGAAAAGCAAACCGAGCCGAACCGTACTGAGCCGTACCAGCAGTGGAAAAGCAAACCAAGCTGAACCGTACTGAGCCGTACCAGCAGTGGAAAAGCAAACCGAGCCGAACCGTACTGAGCCGTACCATGCAGTAGAAAAGCAAACCGAGCCGAACTGTACTGAGCCGTACCAGCAGTGGAAAAGCAAACCGAGCCGAACCGTACTGAGCCGTACCATGCAGTAGAAAAGCAAACCGAGCCGAACCGTACTGAGCCGTACCAGCAGTGGAAAAGCAAACCGAGCCGAACCGTACTGAGCCGTACCATGCAGTAGAAAAGCAAACCGAGCCGAACTGAGCCGTACCAGCAGTGGAAAAGCAAACCGAGCCGAACCGTACTGAGCCGTACCATGCAGTAGAAAAGCAAACCGAGCCGAACCGTACTGAGCCGTACCAGCAGTGGAAAAGCAAACCGAGCCGAACCGTACTGAGCCGTACCATGCAGTAGAAAAGCAAACCGAGCCGAACCGTACTGAGCCGTACCAGCAGTGGAAAAGCAAACCGAGCCGAACCGTACTGAGCCGTACCAGCAGTGGAAAAGCAAACCGAGCTGAACCGTACTGAGCCGTACCAGCAGTGGAAAAGCAAACCGAGCTGAACCGTACTGAGCCGTACCAGCAGTGGAAAAGCAAACCGAGCCGAACCGTACTGAGCCGTACCATGCAGTGGAAAAGCAAACCGAGCTGAACCGTACTGAGCCGTACCAGCAGTGGAAAAGCAAACCGAGCTGAACCGTACTGAGCCGTACCAGCAGTGGAAAAGCAAACCGAGCTGAACCGTACTGAGCCGTACCAGCAGTGGAAACGCAAACCGAGCCGAACCGTACTGAGCTGTACCAGCAGTGGAAAAGCAAAGCGAGCCGAACCGTACTGAGCCGTACCAGCAGTGGAAAAGCAAACCGAGCCGAACCGTACTGAGCTGTACCAGCAGTGGAAAAGCAAACCGAGCTGAACCGTACTGAGCCGTACCATGCAGTAGAAAAGCAAACCGAGCCGAACCGTACTGAGCCGTACCAGCAGTGGAAAAGCAAACCGAGCCGAACCGTACTGAGCCGTACCATGCAGTAGAAAAGCAAACCGAGCCGAACCGTACTGAGCCGTACCAGCAGTGGAAAAGCAAACCGAGCCGAACCGTACTGAGCCGTACCATGCAGTAGAAAAGCAAACCGAGCCGAACTGAGCCGTACCAGCAGTGGAAAAGCAAACCGAGCCGAACCGTACTGAGCCGTACCAGCAGTGGAAATGTGCCAATAGTGGACTTTAATGGGAACCAATGGTTTGAAGGTCCAAATGTCAGTTTGAGTGCAGCTTCAAAGTCTCGACACGATCCCAGTCGAGGAATAAGAGTCTTATCTAGCCATCTGAACCATCAGTCATTTTCTAAAAAAAAAAAACATTTATATACTTTTTAACCACAAATGCTCGCCTTGCACTAGCTGCGATGCATCACGCATTACGTAATCACGTTGAAAGGTCACATGTGACATAGGCGGAAGTACCGGCCTAGTGTTAACAAAGCCAACGTGCAAAGACTACAGGCTTGTTCGACTTGAACCGGCGCTGCACAGACCGACCGGTTTATGACATCAAAGTACCGCGAGAGCGATTCAAAAGCATAAGGAGCTTCTGCTCTCTAATCGCTCTCGCGGTACTTTAATGTCACAAACCGATCGGTCTGTGCAGCGGCGGTTCAAGTCGAACAAGCCTTAAGTAAAATGTCGGACGATTTTGAAGTTGGAGGAAAGAATGGATGTTTTTCTTATTAAAGGATAGAGTTATTCGCCCTACATTTTCCGCCTACATCAGATTACCGCCTGACCTTTCCTACGCGATTACATAATGCGTGAGGTCTTGGATGTGCAAAACGAGCATTTGTGGTTAAAAGGTATATAGCCTGACTTCGTCATACTCATAGTCTAGTCAGAATGTGAGTCTGATACTGCTCCATAGGGCTTTGATTATCTTATCTATTATCTATTGTCTTAACCGAACCAGGAAAAACAACAACTCTGCACTCAATTGGATAGACCTACAACCAATCAGAGCAACACAGTAAGTGTTTTTTTTATGAGCTACGCAAATTGTCAACAGACCTCAACTGCACGCACGCTGGAAGAAGTAGTAAAATAATGGGTGTTGCTTCTTTTACTTGGTCCTCCATGAGTGCGACCAAAGGAGAAACCACAACGACCACAGGGTTTTCATTGCACCCCATCTTCTTAGTGACCATCGGAGCCAGCTGATAAAATAAACTTTTGCCGAATACCGTAGGAAGGACGGCAAACACATCTTTCTGATCGACAAATTCTCTGTTCGTCTTTTAAAATGAATGCGCTGTCGATTTCTTTTACAACAGACGCAATAGCTGAATCTATACATCTCAGTTCTCCAGCTGCAGTCATCTCTGAGGAAAACCAGTTCAACCCAAGCGCTCTTTGATAATGTGATGATTACGTAACTGCAGATCATCTGTCCATCATCGTATAAAGCCCGCCCTGGCAATTTGATTGGCCTGACCATTTCTGAACCGATCATAATTACTCCTCAATGGATCGAGTCCAGACCGAAAAGGAGTAATTGGACCGGCACTGCCAGTGGCGCAGCTCGTCTCAGTTGTTTGTGTGTTTTGGGGCTCGCCGCCTCTAAGCTCAGGATCTCTCATTGGGTGAGAGACGCAATTTCTTTGGCTTATGAGGTGCGGACGCTTCCTTCACCTCTGGGCACTTCAGCTCACGAGTGTCACATCTTCTCTCTATTTAGACCGCTTGCTTTCATTTAGGACAGGGGTGCCCAATCCTGCTCCTGCCGATCAACTGTCCTGCACAGTTCATCTCCAACCCTAATCAAACAAACCTGAAGCAACCAATTAAGGTCTTCAGGATCACTTGAAAATGAAAGTAGGGTTGGAGATGAACTGTGCAGGACAGTCGATGGGCAGGAGCAGGATTGGGCACCCCTGATTTAGGCTCTATTGACCTTTCACCAGCCCCTCCCCCAAAACGGCCATTGACCAATCACACGTCATAGCAACCGTTACTATGTGAGCAGGTCCGTCAAACATTGACTCCAAGCAAGATGGTGAAGCGGTGCGCCCACGGCGTTTGTAAATCGGACACTAGGTACCCCGAGAGATTGTCTGGAGGAGTTGAGTTCTTTCCGTTTCCAAAGCCGAAAACACAACGTGAGCGGTGCCTACAATGGATAAAACAGTGTGGACGGCCCCACTCCCAGTTAAATGTGTCGAACACATGGTTAACTCCCGTGCAGCGTGCGTGAGACTGAGACACTGAGATTAGTCAAAGAAACATGGAGAAAGCAGATCAAGAGGATCCACAAAGGAATTACGTTTTCTAAAGGGTTGTTGTTAACATGATATTCTCGGGGGGAAATGAGCAGCAGACAACAGTGCAGCACCGTAGCTACAGTTTAGAGGAGTGCACGCTCGCAACGGGGGAAGCATGAAGCTTACTTGACAACATCAGTTCATATATCAATATCGTAACGAATAGAAATAACCTTAAATAATGTATGGTTATCTGCATCTTTCTGTCTCTTATGTATAGTTACTTTTTAAACATGAAAAATCGCATTCGGCATGACACGCAAGCGGTTGCCGTGGTAATGAACAACTTGCTTGTTAAAGCGAATGTATTACAAAATTACAAAATTAATAAATATGCAGCGCGAGTTATATATTTCTAACTCCAAACATTAGCCACTGAACCAGCTTATAAAGTCTTCTTCAAGGCTGTGCTGGTTGCATTTGAGGTACAGGTCATGGGGTTTCTCAGATTTCGCTTGAGACCGGTAAGCATGAGCCTCGATAGTAGTCGTGTCTCCTTCATTGCGTATTTTTATATTTTGAATATATCCCTCCACTGCATACTGTAACCCCTTGTGCCTCGATCTGGAGGATATCGCTGAGGTATTGCTCCAAAAAAAGGTCACTGACACGCACGGGTAACGTTAACTTATACCTCTTCCCGTCATGGCAATCTGTCGCGCTGGTCGTGTTTGACCATTTGTTTGACGGGCGTAGTAACAATAACTAGGGGGCGTGGCTTTTGCGAACGGTCAATTGGTCGTCTTCGCACACTTTTATTACGTTTTATAACCTGGATTTGGATGCGGCCCCTGGTTCCCGGGTTCTCTCGCATAAACTGGTCGCTTTGGTCCTGGTTGAGTTTGGTCTGGTCCCAAAAAAAAAAAGAGAAAGTTGTTTAGGCCAGATCTGGCAGCACTAAGCTTGGCGTGTGAGTGTGTGAGTGTGTGTGTGTGTGTATCGTTCCCATTGCACCATCGCTACGCAGTGTCTCGTTCCCCTATTCAGAGAACATGAGTTACACAGGTAACCAGAGACGTTTTCGTATATTGTCTTCATATTTCATCAGTCATAGATCTGTGTTTTATTCTGCTACAGCGATCTCTGGATGCCTTTGATCATATAAATGATTTCCTGGAATGTAATAAGTTTGATGACTTTATGAGTCTCAATTGAGGACTTTCTGAGAGCGGGAATGAAACAGACGTGTGTGTAATGCTCATACACCCCATTTTAGTTTTTCTTCTCTCTGAAGAAATATGAAGTAAACGTGAATCCATGTTTTACTCCAGTCCCAGTGTAGAGAAGTGTACAGTTTTTTTCTCAGTGAATGCATAAGATTTCCAGACAAAAATTTGGAAATTAACACCGATAATTAATTTTTATATAATACAGTTTTTAAACCTTTCTAATGATTTACAGGGACATTAAGCTGTATTTTCAAGGTCTCACCCAAAACAGATGGATTTTGTTTGGATTGTGATTAGTGATATTTGGCTATAAATGCAGAATTGACTTCATGTTAAGCAAGAGGTGTTATGTTCCTGCAGTCTGCCATTTTTTGGCAAATAAAGAAAATGTTGTTCTGAAAACATTTCTTGCTAAGGTTTGTATTTTGTGAGCCCCGTTTTGAACATTAATGTCCTTCCTCAGTCACATGCCGGTTTAAATGATGAACTGCTCTACTTTGGCTTGTTTTCAAAGATGGTAACAGACGTTTTATTTAGGGATGCTCCGATCGATCGGCCAGAGATCGGTATCGGCCGATCTTCACATTTTATGACTCGATCGGTAATCACTAAACTTGGCCGATCTCACAAACCGATCACAATTTGATTAGGCCTACATCAAACCGTGAGAAGGTACATGATGCGTGGGGACTTAAATGATTTGGCAGTCATGTCATCGCCGGTGTGGAATTGCTATGATGTGTCGAGAAACAGCTATTTGCCATGTATGTTTCAAAGGAATCTCATGTGGAGGAGCATTGTCCTCCAGAGAGATCAGCTTTCTGAAGAGTAGCTTCGCTCGCTCAGTCCACACAGCGCAATGTTTAAGCAGCATGGTACATTTGAATTGTTTATTTATAAACTAGTGTTTTCTGGCTGCAAAGATACAGTTGGCGATGTTGACGCCATCTTCGCATGTAGTGAACGCGCCTATAGAGAGAAATGCACACTTCATACGGATGGACTACATAAGCAGTAGGGGTGTAACGATATTTGAACCGAACCGAAAAACCGCGATACACCACCCACAATACGTATCGCGATACTCTCATGGCGAACCGAACACGCCCCGCCCCCTGCTGCCCCGCCCAGCCCCGGCTCATTGCACCTCATGTGTTATGTGTACACAACGAATACGGGGCTGTTGCCTAACCACCATTAACCACATATAATCGCAATAAGCTCAGTGTTTTGTTACTTTTGATAATAAGCAAGGTGTAATCTTTCAAATTATGTCTATTTGATCACGAAATGCAAACAAAAAAATGCCGTTTTGGCGCTCTTAGATGTGGCGTGACAGATATCACTGTATGCATGCGGCAGCGCGGAGCGCGATCATCTCTTCCTCAGTTACAGAATAAACATGAATGGACACCCGAAGGTATGTTGAAAGATACAGTATACTTACTGAAAGGCATCATAACTCGTGTAAACACTCAATCAGTGTTTCAACAGCGGAAATACGTCAATAAAAACGCTTAGTTTTTCACATAGCTTTATATTTACCTCAGGCAAGTCATTCAGTGTCCACAGCTTGCTGGTTTGCTAACTCTTTCACTAAATAAATGCTATATATTAGCCTATATATTATATTTTACTTAACCTGTTTATGATATCTTGATTATTTAATGTATGTTTAAAATAGTTGTCATGAAAATAACAGCAACTGTGTAAATGATTATATAACAATAACAAATTAGAGTAAAAACATGTAAATGCAAAAAATGCCTGATGTGCAGTTTACATGTTTTCATACAATTTGTTATTTGAGTGTTGATTATTATTATATCATTTAGGCTAAAAGTCTAGGCTCTATTGTTAAGCTTTAATGTTATAGTAATTTGCAAGTAAGGGCTTTAGTTTACAGCAGCAGATAATTTTGTTATCCTTGAGAAACGTTTACTTGTAATTGAATTAATTTAAAAGACAAGGACACAATTTGTTCATTAAAGCACTGTTTAATAAAAAATAAAAGCAATTTTAGCTTTCTAAAGCTAGAGGGTTCTCTCGCTCTCAGTCGTGCGCGCGCTACTGCTCGCTCGCTCTAGATTCCGGGAGATTTGAACTAATTTGCGGTCATCAGGGAGCCGCTATCAATCTGCGGGAGACTCCCGGAACTTCCGGGAGACTTGGGATGTCTGATATTTACACAACTAACACATCAAATCTGCCGCCTTTTCAAACAGTAACATATTTTCCGCTGTCGCAAACCTCAACTGTGCGCATGCGTCGGTGGAACCAGACGATAGGCTTAAATGTTTTCCGGCTTGACTGTTAAAAGCAGACGATTGGCTTTCGAGCGGGAGGGGCGGGGCATGTGCATACAACCGCCATCTTTGGCGTTACGGGTTTTCCCTATATAGTTGTATTAAGGATTGGGGAAGTGGCATGTCTCTATATAAATAGTCTCTGACCGAACCGAACCGAACCGAACCGAGACCTCAAAACCGTGGGACGAACCGAACCGTCAGGTTTGTGTATCGTTACACCCCTAATAAGCAGAGTAACCCATTTCTTATCGATTTGAATGTTTTTTTTTTAAGCATTTCAAGCTTTCTATACGTTCTCAGGTCTGTGAGGCAAGTCATTTATACGCTGAGTTTCGGTTCATTTATGAGACTCTCTCCAGTTCACGCGCGGGCACCTCCGTATCCTATATTCAGTGTTGAGCATGTTACTTAAAAAAAGTAATTAGTTATAGTTACTAGTTACTTCTCACAAATAGTAACTGAGTTCGTAACTGAGTTACATCATTATAAAAGTAACTAATTACCAGAGAAAGTAACTATTGCGTTACTTAAAAAAAAAAAAAAAAAAATCAAATAGGCCTATGTCAAATAATTTGGATGCCCCCAGTATTAAATATGTTAAATTAATGAAATGGACACTTAATAGTGTAGATTAGTGTTCAATGTTTTATAATAATAATTTATTCTATTTTAATGTTGCTGTGGGACAATGTGAGAGACGCCTATTAAATTCAATATATTATTCTAAATATTAGCATTACTATAGTAGAACAATAAAACATTATAGATGGTTTACTTAATATCGCACAGACCCCAACTGGCCAACAAATAAGTTTAAAAATAAATTATGCTTCTTAAGAAATGTACCAAAAATGAATAAATAATAATAAAAAATATACATACTCTTTGTGCATATTAAAATGATAAAACTGTTACACAACTTCACAACTAGTAGACATACTGTAGCCTGAGTATTTTCTTCCTAACAAAAGTAAACAGTTTAACAAGTGCTCTCTCAATATAATACTGAACAATTTACCAAAAAAAAATATAATACTAAAATATAATATTTTGGGGGTTTATTTTTATAACCTATAGCGAACGTCATCATCAGAGGTTATTTAAGCCAAATTCTAGACATGTTTGCCGCACGTGTTTACAACCGGTCAAACAAAGATGTTTTCTGTGAATGTTCCCTGCAGGTTATTTTCGGGTTTATTTTATAACCTAAACAGAACGTTACCTGACGGTAATTTTTTAGATTTTATTTGTATAACCATGTAAATTAATTAACGTTGCAGATATGTGTCATTTATTTATAAACAAACTATATAATGCTCGGACACCCTCGGTCTCTCTTGCGCAACTGTTGAGCGCGCTCTCGGACACACTCGGTCTCTCTCGCGCATTGAGCGCGCTCGCGCCAATCGCTTCGCTTTTGTCCACTCCGGCGCCTCATAAACACACACACACACACACACACACACACCAGAGAAAAAAACTTTGCAGGTCCTATGGCGGAGAGAGAGCCTACTCGGATGAAAGCCGCTTCAGTGAGTTCAATTATAGTAACGCCACATTTTTTTTTGTCAGTAACGGTAACTGCGTTGTAACGGGGGAAACAGTAATTCGTTTGATTACTCGTTACTGAAAAAGATAACGCCGTTAGTAACGCCGTTTATTTATAACGCCGTTATTCCCATCACTGCCTATATTGTCTGCTATATTTCGCTTCTTATTTATTAAATCCAGCCAATTGGTTGATGAAACATTGATTGAAATTAAGATACAATTTTTACAAAACGAAATTCACTTTAAAAAATGGCTTTCTACAAAGCAAAACTTAATTAAGTGGTCAAAATCATGTCTAACTCACTCCAAATGTCTCCTGATATATTGGGCATCTTATGATCCTATCTTACCCATTTCATCCGGTTCCTTTTTCATATAATCAACATAGATGAAATAAAAAAAAAGAACATTATATTATATAAAACAAATATGAAATGTATATTTAAGTTTTTAAGTTATATTTAGCCTAAACTTCAGACCACTCCGCTTTTCTCACTTTTGTGGCCTATGCATGTGTGCGTGCATATGGGGGAGGGGTGCGATTTTCGAATAATAGCCAGCTACAGTCTCTTCGAATATTATTTTTGCTCGAAATGCCCATCCCTTCTAATGAGTAGCATCAAACTACTCCAATTTGTTACTCCAATTAAATTATTTATTTAATTTTTGTCCTGCTCAGACTTGTATTGGACAAAGTTTAAGTTATGACTTCTCTATTTTAGGTGATTAAATGTTTATGTTGTCCTCCAAAGTTTACTATTGGACAATGTTTAATTTAAGCCTGTGGGCTGCATCAGACTGCTCCATTTTGTTTGTATTTATCATTGTCTTATATTAAGTATATTAAGCATCGGTATCGGCCGATCACCATGACAAGAAATCGGCTATCGGTATCGGCTGCAAAAATCCTTATCCGAGCATCCCTAGTTTTATTCAATTGTGCTATACAATTGTGTGGCCTTTCAACTTTCAAACTTTCAACCTCTATAGCACCAGTATATGCAAAAGTTAACGGCCTGACCATTGGTAACCCTCTTAAAATATTTAAGCTAATTTGTTTCGATATATGGGTCAAATAATAATAATAATAATAATAACAATAATAAGTCAAATTACTGTAAGTATTCCATGTGGAAAATGTAGGCTACTTAAACTTGAGTGCTAAAGAAAAAGGTCAATAAGTACGTATAATATAAAAAAATTGACTTTATGACAAGGCGCCTGTGTAGCCTTTTTTTTTTTTAACCTATAATTATAACACACAGGTAGGCATAGTTTTTTTATTTTTTTTTATAAATTGTAAACGGATACTTTGGCTGCCTGTAGCTATGGTTACTCACAGCCGATGTAGCCAGCGCATTTATTTATTAATTTCGAACAGTAAACAGTCAGTTTCACCAGAACTCCTTTACTAGGTGTCCTCTATCACTTTTTAATGGACACCCTGCAGCCAATCAGAATCGAGTATTCACCCAGACCATGGTATAATGACAATCAGCTGTTGTTCTATTATCTTTCCATCTTTCCATATTCCATCTTAAAGGTGCTGTATTTAACTTTTTCCCTCTACTAAAGCATACAAATACCATAATATGTTTAGAGGAAACATGCTAAGTTCACATACTCGTTTCTCTGAAAAGCACTTCTACGGCCAGTTATTTTACTCTGAAATGTGTGTTTCCAGGCTGGAATGTTTGTTATTGTTTTGGTCTGTGAGACTCTAGTTGCCAATTTACCAATTTTCATTGTCCATTGCGCTCGTTCCTGTTGCGTGTCTCAAACTGGCGACCCGTGTGAGCGTCGAGTCTGAGGAGGCGGGAGAAACGACGATCTCCGATATTGTGAATTGGACTGCAGTACCTGTTTCAACCACTAGTTGTCATTCTTACAGACTGCACCTTTAATATCTTTCAATATTACAATCATCTACTGCACATAATCTGCAGTTCATCATGATGGGATGTACCTGGTGTGCCTGATCCCTCTTCCACTGCTCCTGGATGCGGGCGCTCCAGCTCTGCTCCACTCGACGCCGGGTCTCGGCCCTGTAGTCCCGCTCCCACACCCCAGACTCACTGAACAGACCCCGGATCAGCTGGACACGCGACCCCGGCCTCCACGGGAACACGGTGACCCTCCACACAGACATCAGCGGGACCCCGGGACCTTCAGGAGCGCAGGAGGAGAGTGGTCACACTGGGAACTCGGACACTAAAGCGTAAGTTAACACTGTGGCCTGATGATTAATGCAAACACATTCACCATCTCGGTATAAAATGTTCCTTCATTAAAACAGATTGTCATGGCGTTTTGTGCTCAGATGTCTGGTCTGTTAGAGAAACGAATAGACTGGGATATATTGTGGCGTAACTATAGCAACATGCCATACTGTAAGGTGGCAATAAACCTGTCCCCTTGGAAACAAATGTTTTAACACCTACAAAAACTTCTATACTGGTCACATTAAACATAAAAAGAATTCACCAGCACAATCTACACAAACACAATGCGTGTAGGGAGGCACTGTGACATGTTTCAGTACAGAAAGAAGAAAGAGTTACTTTAATTGGTATTTTCTCATGAAAAAGTATTTTTATTATAATTCATTCTAGGTCAAAATGAGTGTCATTTGGGTCCTTTATATAAATCTGAGTCAAAATTGAAATGATAAAGCCTTGTTTTTTATATCATCTTTATGTTTTAAACATTATGTTTGTTCATCTTTATTCTCTTTTAGATTTTAACTGATATTATGCATTAAGAAAAGACACCACAGGTGAATAGGGCAAAAATTGTAACTAATAGAATTTTGTATTACATGTTTAAATATGTTTAAAAAAAAATCCAGAACAGAAATCTCAACATTGGATATGAAGTCAAGTTCAAAGTTCTCGTTTCATTTTGTTGACATATTAGAGTTAATGTTTTTGCAGAGGGGATTTTGGATCACTAAATATTGTTAATAGCCAGAAAAGAAAAATCAACATGTTTTTAAGAATAAAATGCGCACGAATGATGCATGAACAAACCCCTCTGGAAAAACCTTCAGAATAAGTGTAAAGTTTGGTGTGTGTGTGTGTGTGTGTGTATGTGTGTGTGTAAGTGTTACTGAAGTGAAGATTTCTGACTTAGGCTTAGAAAACGGCTTTTAAAGATACGTATTGTAATTGAAATCTATAATTCTATAATAAATCTATAATTAAATCTATAATTCGTAATTCTAAATCTTTAATGTTTTCCCAAATATCAGCACGTTTGCAAATGTGATAATGATTTTAGACAATTTGATAAACGATAAGTTAATAGGCTGTTAGGTGACTTGCATTGTAGACACAATATTGTCTTTTTTTCCTCCATTTTGACAATGAAAATAGTTCCAAACAGTAGAAATCATGCCATTGCACACAGTTTCAGTTTAGTTTTTGAACGAGTCGTTCTAATGAAAGACTTGACGACTCACTCAGTCACTTCTGCTTTGTCCCTGAATGAATCAGACATTTTGAACGAATCGTTTGACTGATTCATTTAATCATTTGTGGCCTTCACCTACTCGCTAAAGTGACAGCTGACTTGATGATAGGGTGACCAGACGTCCAGCCGAAATCTAAGCTGTTGTCCCGAATCCCGAATCCGGCCCTAATTGTCCCGAAAATGATTGAGTAGGCCTATATTGTCTTGAGTCGTCCTGCAGCCCCCGCCGGCTGCAGCATCTTTTTTGTTTCTTTTTTTGAAGTTCAGAAGAAACATGACAATGTATAAAAGGCTCCATTACTTTGTATCTTACGTTATGGCCCCGTAGAAGCCGTTTTTGTAAAACTAGGCTAACGATTGCGTCATAACACGCGACTCTCTGTCGCACAGTAGAGAAACTACCGTATAGACAGGAGGAGAAGCTCGCGGGCACTCGGGGGGACGTGGAGGCATAAAGTCCAGGGAGAAGCCCATAGAGAGTCATAAAGTTGCTCCTGCTCGCTCATGGACAGCTCCTACTCACGCTCTCCGTCTCTGTGAGATTCAAGGGAATGATTCAGATTCCTCTTGGCACAGATACTAGAAGACTTACAGCTGTCAGACAGGTTGCTCATGTCACATCTCCGTCGTCAAGCTCAGTTTGAGCCGGCGCAGTCGCTCAGCCATCAGGAGGAAAGTGCTTCTAATGGGCTTCACTTTTCTCCGTTGAAGTCTATGGAGTCGCTGTGTCCATTTCTTTTACTACCAATGATTTTAACACATGGTTTATGGGATTGACTCTCTTTTGGAGCCTGCCTCTAGCGGCCAGTGGATGAAGTGCAGTTTAAGTCACTTCCGTGTGGGATTCAAGAGAGAGACCGGAAGGTTGCCGCTTGTCCAGACCATAGATATCATATAATAAAGGCTAGATGTCTTACGGCGGAGTCACTTCCGGCATCACCGTTCGGCCATCTTGTCACAGGCAGGCTCTGATGTAAGGTGAGTGATCAGCACGAACACAAATCCTCTTATCTCGCTGAAATCTTGACGGATTTTCAAACGGTTTGGTTTCTTACAAACGTTATTAACATGGCTATAATTCTGAATGCTTGAACATATATGTTATAATTATTCATATGTATGCAGTGTCATAACTACATCTCTGACGTTTATAACAAACCAAACCGTTTGAAAATCGGTAGAAAATTGAGCAAGTTATGGTTATTTAAAAGTACATGCACCATTAAAAAACAATGTTACGAGTGAGCGAGCTGCCTGTGACAAGATGGCCGCCACGTGCGGACGTCCACCTCCATTGGCCAGCAGCGCGGACGAGACATCTAGCCTTTATTATATAATATCTATGGTCCAGACCCCATGAAACAGCATAAACAATTTTTCCTCAACAATTTAAATTGTGTGTGTGTGTAACGTGTATATATATATATATATATATATATGTATTCAAAATAATGATGATTAACCACATTTATAAACGTATGTATACATATAAATATGACATTTAGATAAGTTTTCATATTTCATTCAATCACCCAGTTATCAAACAGCTGCGAATCTGTGTGACGCACATGAGGCTCTTGAAATCATGGCGAGATGTTGAGGACGAGAGTTTCTCTCTGACAGCCGCCCACAGGTTTACACACACACTCTCACACACACACAAACACTCAGGGCCTCGTGTTTGTGGAAGAGAAGTGAAGGAGATGGTCGCGTTGCTATGGTTACTCATCTTCCAATATGGAAGAATCATTGTCATATTGGACTCCAAAGACAACACGATTTTCAGTGAGATAATGAGTGTTAAAAGAGGCACGCCAGCTCAGGTCTAATGCATTTGAATGTGTTATAGCCTTACATTATCCTTAACAAAAGTATCAAGTTTTTCGGTGATAATCCCAGAATTTCTAGTAGCACACGAGGGAGACATTAGCTGTCAAATGTTTATAACTGAAGGATCACGTTCTACTTACACGACAACCGTCGACGAACAACGGGACCTGTCCCGATATATTGCGATCCTTTCCGCGTGGTCTATATTATAAATCCATTCAAAGCTTCATTCTGGTGACGCATAAACAACACACGATACACTGACATTTGACAGATTCACACCGCTACATGGGCGCCGCCATGTTGTTCAAATAGAGCAAACTTTATTTAAATCTCAATGCGCGAGGCAATGGCGCAGTTTACAGAAACACAGTAGAGTTCAGTCATATATTTAAGCCCGTTTCCGTCATAGTTGAGTGAAAAAGTATGATTATGTAAGTCATAATAAAGGAAATTTTCCAAATTAAGACTTAGTATCTAATTATTGAGAGAATTTCTCATAATAATGACTTAAAATAATGAGAAACTTGATGAGGTTTTGAACACACCTCTGTGGTTTTTGTCCATGCAATGGAAGTGAATGGGCACCAAAACGGTTCTTCAAAGTAGGCCTGTCTAGTTTGTGTTACAAAGAAGAATTGGTGTCATTTTGTGGGCACATTGGTTCATTTTGTGGGCACATTGGTGCATTTTGGGGGTTGTCCGGACCGGCAGTGATCTAGTGTGCATCATTGATCATTAAAAAATGTGCCAAGTTCATTTGATTAGAGAATAACCACTGCCACCCTCCACACAAATGACTATTCATATAAATCATAAGACAGATTGTTGACAGTCTATGATCATAAAGAAGTTGTGTAGCCCTATTAAGTTTCTCAATAATAATAATATTATAATTTCTCTTCCTCATGAGCCGCACTCATCGGGATCTAAGCAGTTGCCCGTGTTGATGATTATCGATTCAATTTAATTTTATCTTATGATGTGGTTTTTATAGCAAAGTCTATCGTGAATCTTCCTGAAAGTTAGGGTTTGATCATAATATGTGTCACATTCAACATTTAAATGTACTTGAATGGCATATCATATCAAGATGTCACAGGACAATTTCAAATGAATGTAAAGATATAATTTGAGCTCTTCCCACCAGAGCCTCGCTTTCGATTTCAAAATGGCAGCTGCGTGAAATCAGCGTATAGCTTAGAATTCGCTGTTAGCCTCCGGAGCATCATACATTCATGAATGACGCGTTCTCCATATACCATATGTACAAAGTTTTGAGAAGTTTGGACATTTTGCACACAAGTTATAGATAGGCCTATAAAAGTCATAATGGGTCATACCAGATACACACACGTGTGCAAAGTTATGGTGAAGGTTCAGGAGGAGTTTGATAAAGTAGCCTATATATTTTTTAACGAATTAGAATGGAAGATAAAGTTTTTAAATAATCATACAAATTAGATGTACCATTGTTCAGGCTTAAAGCAAGGATTAAGAAGAAATCTGAACTTTGATTCCGTCACAAACCGTTGCGGAGTTATTAAATAAAACATAAATTTGCTTGTTATAGTGCCACCTTGTGGCTGATTTTCACTAAATTCGGTACACATTCATTTCACAAGGTGTTAACAGATGTTAGTTATAAGAAATTTGTAATAGATTTTCTAACAAAATGTCTTAATTTATAAGACATTTGAAAAAAACAAATTATGAAATTTGTAAGAAAATGTATAATAAAATGTATATTTATATTTATAATGCACTGTTACCGTAGAGTTTCATACATTATCTTGCAGAAACAAACAAACACCCAAACAACAATAATAAAAATGTAGGTATTCAATATCGTAATATATGTCAATATCGTGTGTCAGGCCTTAAAGTGACAGCAGACCTTCTGTTAATCAAACATATCAATGCATTTTACATTATTCAGATACACAAGTAGGCAATCAAATCCCATGAATGCTTAATTAGGAGTTTGTGACAATATGAACACAGGCATCAGTTATCATTGTCAGATATTAATGCATTAATTAATTTAGTTAGGTTTAGCCTTCAGTTATAAAGTCATTTATAAAAAATACTTTTTAATTACTGTTTAATTTATTATTATTAATCATTATTAGTATTATTGGGGTTTTATACAGTATTTTTGCATTGCATTGTTACTATATTATTACTTGTACTGTACAAATATATGATTACACTTTTTGCTGGCTAAAAAAAAACATGCAATCATAGTGCACCAATAACCTGCTTGTTTTTGTACACCAGAAAGCAGTTTTATATGTTATTAATGTTCAAAAACACTAAAGCTCTGTAGCCTTTTGAACTGATTATATATTTATTAAAGTGTTAGTTTCATAGTTTCAGCTCTACAAACATTGAACATAATAGACAGTTTAAAAATAACACACACACCTTATCTCATATCTTATGTCAGTACTTATTGCTGCTTGTGGCTATTTTTTATTTGTGTATTTTTTATTATATCATTGTTGTTACATATTGAATGTTCTGAATCTTTGAAACGGACACTTAAGCATTAACATGAGTGACACAGTTTTCTGTCACGGCTGCCAGGCATGAAAATTCAGTGTTGGATGTTTTTCCCTGTTACCGTAGCAACCCTTTTATCTCTCAATAGCAGATTGTTTACAGCTGAAACATTTAGATTTGTGAAATCGGGAGTGAATCACACACAGGCTCCATTTCACACCAGACGAAACAGAGCATTGAATCCTGTGCTGTAAGGTCACTTCACCCCCGACGGCTCTGTGCTCTCCAAAGAGTCCAACGGTGAAACTACAACTGATGATTAGATTTGTTTTGTTTATAAAGGTTGACCTGTTGTGCCCTTTTTTAAAGTCTTGATTTTGTTTTGGGGCACTACTAGAACAGGTTTTCATGCTTGAATGTTAAAAAAAGCACATTATTTTCCTCATATTCTCCATTGTTGCGGCTCCTCTCTTCCCAGTCTGTCAGTAACGCTCTGTTTCTATGAAGCCCCTCCTTCTGAAAAGCACACTGTGTTCTGATTGGTCGGCTGGATCAGTGTGTTGTGATTGGTCGAGCGCTTCGAGTGTGTTCGGGAAATGTCCCGTCCCTTTCCATAACCGCCAGTTTCAACACGCTACTAACTAATAGTCCAGTCATTTTAAGCCAAAATGGGGTTCAACCAAGAACAAATTGCAACAGAAGCAAACTCAACTGATTTTGTATCCTCAATATGTCCTGAGTAAGGAAAAAAAGCAGAGAAGAATCCCATTAGGGCAAAGTTTTGAAAAAGACCCAAATATAGGCTATTCATACGCCTATTCTTTCTTTTTCTCACGTGAATAGGGTAAAAAATGTAACCTTTAGATATCATCATGAAAGTTACTGAGTTGATTACTTACATCAAGACAAACAAAAAATGTATTACAAGTTTTTTTAAATTGTTTGTTAACATGGGCAAATGGCAGAGCCGGACAGTAACGGAGTACATTTACTTGAGTACAGTACTTAAGTACAATTTTGAGGGATCTGTACTTTACTCGAGTATCATTTTTGGGGAGTACTACTCATGACTTTACTCAAGTACATTTGAGAGGCAAATATTGTACTCTTTACTCCAATACATTTCTATCCATAACCGTGAGTACCCGAGTAAAAAAAAAAAAGTAAAAAAAAAAGAAAAATCTCGGACACCCTCAATTTGTTGTTTCCCTCTCAAACGTGATTGGATTGTGCAGGCGCCACTGATTGGGACAGCCTATCAGCAATCACTTTCAGCTTTCCACCAAAATCAACTCCATGGTTAGATTTTATATTACACATTAATGTAAGCCAAGCATTTGGTTTGATGTTCTTGAGTATGTGGTGTGTTTAACACAGTCAGGTTCAAATGTGGCAGTGGCGTAGCCACGAGGGATTTCTGATTTCTTAAAAAAAAAAACTTTAGGAGGCAAAATATTTTACTGATTGTGTGAATTACACTGCGCAAACCAAAGTAGGCTACTACCCAGCGAATGAAGAAGGGTTGGCGCTCAGTCTCCACAGTACATAAAATATTAATTTTGTTTTATTTTATTTTTCGGGTTTGCATTTATGAGGAAAAAACTATGTTATGGACGTGTTCTCCGTTACGGACGTGAGCGTTCTGAAAGCAGCATAAAAAATGCTTTAAAACTTTCACAGAGACATTAAACAGAAAACACAAAACCTTTCTTTAACCTGAATTTCGTTTTGCATTAATTGTATCTTAATTTTAATCAACGTTTCATCAACCAATTGCCTGGGTTTAATAAATAAGAAGTAAATAGCAGACGATAAATAAGAAATGGAGGCGCCGGCACGTGAACTGGATCTCGTCTCATAAATGAACCGAAACTGAGTGTATAAGGTAGCCTACTTGCCTCTCACAGACATGTCTACTTTTAAACAGAAAAATTCAAAACGAAAGAAAACAGACTACAGACTGTTCTCTGCTTATGTAATCCGTATGAAATGTGCATTTCTCTCTGGCGCGTTCACTACTGAAGATCGCGAGTCAGCATCGTCAACTTCATCTAGCCGACACTGACAAAGAAAACACTTGTTTATTAACAAGTGTTTATTAATAAACAATTAAAAAATCTCCTTGCTATATTTTACATATTCATAATCATTCCTTTTGCCGTTTCTTTGTGACAGCTTTTAGGTGCTTTATTGGCAGCGCCACCCTTACATGTGGTGTGTGTGTGTGTGTGTGTGTGTGTGTGTGTGTGTGTGTGTTGTCCCCGCATTTAAAGATGGGACCCCCCAAAATTTTAATTAAATTAAATAAAGCAACATGGTAAAAAGATGAAAATGACTTGATTTTACTTTCAATTCCTTTTACATTCTCCAAGGTATTAACATTAACATTTTTCATAACTCCATGTAGGACGTTTCTGTGCATAAATGTAAACAGTGTGGCAGTAGATTAGTAATGCAATATTTAGAAAATTTACTCTTGTACTCTTGATACTCAAGTACTTTTAAAAACAAGTACTTCAGTACTTTTACTTAAGTAGACATCTGAATGTAGTACTTTTACTTGTACTTGAGTCAAATTTAGCAAGGGGTATCTGTACTTTTACTCAAGTAACAAAGCTCTGTACTCTGTCCGCCTCTGGCAAATGGTGCATAATCAAATTTGCATAAATAAGACAAAGAATGAATAGGCGTATGAATAGGATATATTTGGGTCTTTTTCTCAACTTTCCCCTAATGGGATTCTTCGGGGCTTTTTTTCCCCTTACTCAGGACATATTGAGGATGCAAAATCAGTTGAGTTTGCTTCTGTTGCAATTTGTTCAACCTTTTTTCATAAAATGACTGGACTATAACTCAACCAGGCCCCGCACCCCTTTATTCTGCTTATGAATTATTTAAATGAGGAATATTGTGACGTATTCGTTCCCGGAAGAAAACTCAAGACTACAATAGAGGCGATTCAGGGGCTGTGTTCGAAATCGCCCCCTACACCCTCATTCACTATTCCCTACAACACTCCACCAATATAGTTCACTTGAGGGAGTGAAGGAAAACGAGTGAGTGAATTCACCGGAAGCGCTGCAGCTTTTGCACAGTTTGTGACGTTTAATAATCATTTGAAACTTCAAACTGGCAGCTCCAGTAGTATGGACAGATTTATCTCTCTGTCATTGAAACTATATAATAATATTGTTGAATATTAAATTAAATGGTAACCACTATTACTACTACACATGGTTAGAAGTAGCCCATACAAAAAATAATAATGTAGTGAAGTTTGTGTTAGCAAACATCAGTGATTACAATACCGCCATACTGTTATACAATAACTTAATATAGAAGCAACATGCACAGATAGATGTGATTAGATCCTCAGTGTTATGAAGATCTGTTGAACTGGAAATTATAATTAGGCTATGTGAAATGCCCATTTCCCTGATCCTATTTCCTCGCTGCGGTGTCCTCGAGGGTCCTGGGCATCAGTGTGACGTTCCCTCTGATGAATGATGTCCCCTCGGTGCCTCGGGCTCGTCCAAATCTCACACGAAATCTTCCTCCCTCATTTCCTTCACTTTCCTCTTCTATTTCTCCTGTTTAGCCGCGCGTGCTTGTAGTGACAGATCACTATTTTATTATCTCGATCTCATGAGAAAATGTATGTTGTGTGATTTGTCCTATTTTTAGAAAAAAGCCAGCATTAAGGACGGTGCTAAACATAGCCTAACCGTCGGGCGTAAGAATAGGCTAATTCATCCAATTCGTCAATAGCTACATGCGAGTGTGTCGTCTTTTGATAAGGTTCGGGTTGTATTGAAGATATTTCATTTTGGATCAAATGTAGAGTCTCATTAGTTGACAACCATAAACATTCACCTCACTATATTCTGGAATATTGGTTATTTTTTCTGTGTATAAAACACACATATGCTGGCTATTCATATATGTAAATATCCAGACATTATGATGAATCTGTTGTTGTGGGAAAAACTCATTAAGAATAGCAGTCATAGTATCAGTCATTTACCATGTTTAAAGCTTATGGCACACGCGAAATAATCTCTGAGTTTCCCACTAGTAAATATGATTTGATAGGGCGTTGTAGCTACAATTTCCAACTGAAACTCTTTTAAGTTTAGCAGCATAAGTTAGCATTTGTGTAAACAGAATAGAGCGCTGAAGTTTATGATTCTCAAACATTTTGTTCAAGATTACTGGATTGTGAAGCCTAAAAACAACCGTAAACGAACTACACCACAGTCACATGACTTCAACGTCACTTACCGTTAGGTTTCGACAACTCTTTCGGTCTTTATTTAAAAACATTTTCCATGAAAGCTATTATAAACACAACTGTGAAAGAGGCTGTGAAATCGACTAAGTAGAGGAGATTACCTGTTCTACTGATGATGTTTAATATCTGTAGTCACATTTAGACACTTGTCAGCAGCAACCGCCTTTTTCAAGACAAGTAAAAGCTTTTAATAAATCTTGATATTTAATTGAGGATTAAAGCATAAAAAGTTCTGATCGGTGTGTTAAAAATGCGTTAAAGGTTAGTTCACCCAAAAAAAAAGACAATTATTAAAGGTGCATTGCGCAACTTTTCATGTTAAAAATACCTGTTTTTCTATCCTATACATGCTTAAAGAACTGCCTGATGGGCTGAATGAGCCCTTCTCTGCGCACTGAGATTGCCTCTATAATCCTGTACAGTATTGTGTATTTGTGTATTCGCCGGCGCCGCCATTCTCCGCATCAGTGAAGACAACTCGTGCGTCAAAGGTAGAAGATGGATTCAAAGAGACCGGCTTGTAGTCCATTCCAAACCCCAACGCAAACTCCACGTAAAGTAAAGAAAAGAAAAATGTTGTCTAGTGCCACCAAAAGGTCCAAATTGGAGTCAGACAGGCGTCGGAGTAAGACGAGAGTCAACCTCGGGAAGGCATTCAACAAATGGAGAGATCTCCAGTCTGCTCTTGGTCTCAAACGGGATCCTCAGTTGGCTTTTTTCTTGATAAAACGGTAAGATATAGCCCAGTCTCTAATGTTTGATAGGGCCAATCTATGTATGACAACAAATGACGATGCGTAAAATGTGTAATGCTTTAGCGTAAGCTAGATACATGTACAATCAGAATTGGTTTTACTACCATTGTTAGTGAACAGTTTCATAAACTAGGAATTGTGTTCGGAAGAATAGTACAACATGAAACATAAAACATATCCAATAAAAGATGCGTGTGGTCCATGAGCGTGCACAACTCTGGTTGCAGTTTCGCTTGTCGCCAGAGGGGGCGTAGTTCTGCAAAAACTCAGAGACTTGCATTTTGCACCTTTAATTAGAGATCATAAAACGAATCCATATGAATTGGTTTAGTGGGTGAATGGTTTAGTCCAAATTTTCTGAAGAGACTCGATCGCCTTATTCAATTTAGTCTTTTATTCACATGTAAACATTGATCCGTGAACACAAGCCGAACCTGCTTGACATGGGAATGGGAATAAACCCCTCAATTCATGGATTAGTTTTACGATCTCTTTATATAATTTTTTAAGCGTCAAAGTGGTAGTTGCGTAGCTGTCAATGGAGTGACAGAAATCTCTCAGACTTTATCAAAAATATTTTCATTTGTGTTTCGAAGATGAACGAAGGTCTTACGGGTTTGGAAAGACAAGAGGATGAGTAAATGATGACAGCATTTTCATTTTGTTGGGTGAACAAAAGAGGAACGAAATACAATCATACTAGTTTTATGTCATTTGAAACTGCTGAGTGGGGAAGGTACATGAATATTAATTGGCATTATTAAATGTAGTGGAGTAAAAAGTACAATATTGTGCTTTGTAATGTAGTGAATTAAAAGTTTCCCAAAATAAAAATACTCTCATAAAGAAAAAATACTTAAAAAATGTACTTAACCCCTTAACTGTCATCCCCCTTTTTGAGAATGGACATTAAAATGCTCTATTTAAACTTGTAATTCAAGAATGCTTTGGAATATAAACCTACGTTTTTTAAAAAGAAAACACTCAGCAGATTATTGCTGAAGTGAAAGCACTTCAAAAAATTAAAGTATGAAAAAGTTATGGAAGTTTAAGTTTACAATAATTCAAATATACTGTACTTAATATGTTTTTATATATATAAAATGTATATTTTATAAAATATTTTTTACTATAAAATTACTATAAAATCAAAGCCATATATCTAACCAAGTTGTGTTCCAAATTTGAAGTTGATATCACAAAAATTTAAGCTCCCATGAGATTTTGTTTAGGTGTAATACCCAAAATAGCCACCGGGTGACATACATTCCATTGAATTTAATTGTGTGCATTCTGCCATAACAAATTAATAAATTTCTTTCCAAATATCACAAAATATGGAACCTTGAGACTCAGACCTGCTGAGCATTACCTTTATAATAGCTATTTTACGCAGCTCTCTGGAATACTTGATTATGAATGGTCATTGTTTTTTGCTTAAAGGTGCAGTGTGTATTTTTTAGCGACATCTAGCGGTTCGGTTGCGAGTTTACATTAAGGACTCACTGCTCACCCCTCCCTTTCGAAGAAGCTACGGTGGCTAAAACGGGACAAACATATCGTTGTCTGAGTCAGCAGAGAATAGCCAGAATGAGCCAAGTTTCTGTACCACAGTCCATTATAAACCACATCATGGATAAAGTTTACAAAGCCATAGTCAGGTGAGGATCAAGGGTCTTAATATATAATATAATAATAGTAATCAGCTGATTGTCTCACAAACTTAACCAGCACATTTCTCCCCACATAGCAAACCCATAATACAGCGAGGGAGAAGAACCACATGAAACTATGCAACTATATATTTTTTCTAACAGGGTAGTAAAAGTTTAGCTGGCTAATATGAGCTGTTACTGTGGCTGAGCTGGTTAAAGAGTAAAGCCTTGTTTAAACTCGACGCGTCCGCATGAGCCCAAAGGTGCGCGCGGCAGAAATGACGTGATTGTAACAGCGCGCGCGCCTCCGCATCCCCTAGACACCACTTACTACACACAATAGGCTTTTTTTCTCTGATTTTGAAAACTCTTCGCGATCGAGTTAAAATGCTTCCAAGATCGATTTGTCGATCGCGATCGACGGGTTGGTGATTCCTGTAACGTTACTGTTTTACATCAAGAGTACTAATCAGCTGTCTCACGAACGTAACCAGCACATTTATCCCCACATAGCAAAGCCATAACACAGCGAGGGAGAAGAACTAAGTTACATGAAACAATCCAACTATATTTACACCACTGACAAGGGAAAAGTCACTACTCACGGTGTCTATGGCTTCTACGTTTCTGCTGCTTCTCTTTCAAGGTAGTGACGAAACGCGCTGTGTGTTCGCGTTCGGCTTCGGTAGAAACATGACGTCACAATATGGACCTTCATAGAAGGGGATTCCCGCGGTTATGTAGATATAAATGTCTCATTCTAAGGTAATAAAAGCATTGCGGTTTATTAAGTAAGTTCTTTATACACCACTGAAAACATAGTTATGGATGTCATATTGCATTTCTGTTAATAGATAGCCTACTCAAAATGTTTACACATTGCACCTTTAACAATCACAGATTTTAGAAACAAAGAAAGCTTATTGCAGTGGAAAAGTCAGCAATGCATGCAGCCGAGTCCATATGGAAGGTTAAGGTTACATGATATATCTAATCCAAGCCCTAAGATTTTTAAAAGCATCATCCAACACATCATCTATGTAAGAAGAATTGCGCAAAACATGCCCTGTGCAGAAGAGCTTATGTGTGTTTGTGATGTTTTCCATCCCTGTTCCTGTGGATTATCATGCTGACAGCTCCGTCCCTCCCCTGTGTGCCTCAGGCTCATCTCTCTGCTCTTCCCCCTTCCTGCTTCTCATTCATTAATATCACTAATTAGCGTCCGGATCATTTGGGATTCTCAAGGGAATTGGTCCTGCGCTGCATATTGCGTGTCTCAACCCCTGAGTCTAGCCATTTTATTCAGTCAACACCATCCAGTAAAGGTCAGGAATGTCATTTATTCAGTGTTAAGATCATTTCTCGTGGCCCTTATTAAGGGCAACATGAAATTCCAGTGCGGCAACAATATTCAACAAGAAAAGATGTGGAGCGGGACTTGATTTCGTCAAATTGACAGATTTGTGTAAGCTTGAAAAACAGGAAAAGGAGTTGCATATACCAGAACGGAAGGATTCGTGATGTCAGCCAGAAGAAAAGTTGTTTCTATATTTTAATAAAAGATTAAAACAACCACTTTTTTTATTTTATTTAACATGCACCGAAATAATCAAGCACAATAAAACCAAGAATGTCGCTGAAGTAAATTTGACTCTGTGGTGCTTTCCGGACTATGTAGTTTGATGTTAACTTTTTGTTAAAAAAAATACAAAATAGTAACATCTCACTTCACTTTATTCACTATTATTCACTTTAACACATTCTGAGTCAAAATCAAAACCTGTTGAAAACATTCTAAAAGTAAACAGCTAAATAACTTTTTATGATTAATTATGAATATTTGGAGCAGGTAATTGGATTAACTTGATGTAGCTAAATTAAAGCTGCAATCCGTAACTTTTTTGGGTTAAAAATTATCCAAAATAAATTGAGCTAATACATAACCAGCCAGTGTTCAAAACTCTCTGCTTGCCGTAGTTTGATTCACAACGGTAAGCTTGTAATAATGTTTTTAACTCCAGTGGTACTGGTGGATTTCCGCGGGAGATTCGAGCATGTCTTTGTGTCATTACGTCACATCTACACAAACATCTGTACACACACATCTGTACACACACATCTGCACACACACATCTGCACACACACACATCTGTACACACACATCTGCACACACACATCTGTACACACACATCTGCACACACATCTGCACACACACACATCTGCACACACACACACATCTACACACACACATCTGTACATACACATCTGTACACACACATCTGTACACACACACATCTGCACACATACATCTGTACACACACATCTGTACACACACACATCTGCACACACACATCTGCACACACACATCTGCACACACACATCTGTACACACACATCTGCACACACACATCTGTACACACACATCTGCACACACATACACATCTGTACACACACATCTGTACACACACACATCTGTACACACACATCTGTACACATAAAGAAGAGTCTCGGCTAGTAGGCTATGAGTGTGAGGATGCTGGAGGTGGAGATTTATAGCCTTTTCTCACAGCACTTGATATAATTAAACTTATTAATTTGATGGCGGATCCAGAAAAGTTCTTCCCTCGACGGACTGAGCGGAAGAAATGAACCGGAGAAGATTTTCGAATGAAAGAAGGCGGAGCCTCTGAGCCACACCCACATATTACATCATCACCACGGGCCACTGCTAGATTTGAGGTGTTTACCAAGGGGGTAATCCATCAGCCGGAAGTTGAAGCTGCCTCCGGGGGCCGCCATTGTAGCTGGCTATCACCTGCTGTTAGCATCCCATTGACTCCCATTCATTTTGGCGTCACTTTGACAGCGAATAACTTTACATCTGAGGCGTCCAAAGACTCCATTTGTCCATTAATTATTTGTAAAGAAACACGACAATGTATAAAAGGCTCCATTACTTTGTATCTTACGTTATGGCCCCGTAGAAGCCATTCTTGTAAAAATAGGCTAACGATTGCGTCATAACCACGGGACGCTCTGTCGCACAGTAGAGAAATTACCGTATAGACAGAAGTAGAAGCTCGTAGGCAATCGCTTACTGTCTATGAGGCAATCGGGTGGACATGGAGGCATAAAGTCAAGGGAGAAGCCCATAGATAGAGAGTTCATAAAAGCAACGGGACAAAATATTTCAACAACAGATTTGTTTCAGATTTCAATTCAGATTTGTCCCGGCACAGCTACTAGAAGGTCAGAACGGTTGCTCACGTGACAACTACGTCGTCAAGCTCAGTTTGAGCCGGCGCAGTGCGCTTGGCTATCAGGAAGTGAGTGCCCATGTTGGGCTTCAACTCTCTCCGTTGAAATCAACGGGGTCGCTGTGTCCATTTCTTTTACTGTCTATGGTGTTTACCAGCCGGAGTGACTTTTAGGAAAGGTTCACTTTGGCAAGCTGTTTGAAAATACAGCTGATAATTCCAAATTAACTTAGTTTTGGCCTGATTTTGTTCTAAATGAGACACGGTGATGGAAAAAATATGAGATAGGAGGGGGAGAAAATGCATTCGAGTTCAATCACAAAAGTTTTGCCTTCCCCTGAGAAATTTTGCGTTCACTCGCTAAACTTTTGCCTTCACAAAATTTTTTTTTTTGTTTGAGCCAATGCAAAGATAGAAAACTATCGCGTGAGCATGTGAAAGCCTGTATGTTTTTATTTTTGTAAAGGTCCCTTTACGGGCTCCGTACTAAGTTTCATGAAAGAACGCAAACATTTTTTTTCATTTCGTCTCATACTTTTCCATCACCATGTCCCTTTAGGGGCTCCATATTAATGACGTCACACCAGTTTGTTCTTTGATTTCGCTTAAAGTTTATTGGAGCCTTAACACTACACTGTAAAAAATAAAACCGTAATTTTTACGGTAAAAAAACGGCAGCTGTGGTTGCCAGAACTTTACCGTCAAAAATACGGTAGCAACGTTATTGGTTTTACAGACTTAACTTAAAATTTACAGTAATAAACCGTATTTCATTATCTGATAAAATGTTAATTTACCAACCTATTGAAGTATTGATATCTGTTTTGTACCACTGTAATACACTGACAACCAACAATCATCACAGCACAACATGAATCAAAGCTCATCATAGGCATTCTTCCACAAGAAGATTAATACTTTATAAAGAAGCTGCACAGTGTCATTCACACAAACATTAAACACCATCATGGTAACACACATGAAATTATAAAAATGCAATAAACATTAATTTAACAACATTAAATGTAACATAAAACCCTAATGTACATAACTGGTTAGAAAAAAAAAACAAGAAAACTATGAGGAAACAGTTATTTCAACAAAAATACATAAAATGTGAAGTGTCACGCAGGGAATTGTGGGAATGTCAATTTACGGTTTTTCACTGTATATTATACTATGAGTTGTTCTATTTCACTTTAAAAAAACTGTAAATTTAACGCTATTTTACAGTAAAATTACATTAAATGTACCGTTAGATCTATCACAGTTATTTACCGTATGTAGTATGGAAACTTTCTGTTAACGAATTAACAGTTTTGCACTGTAGCATTTTTACAGTCTTTTACCGTTAAAATCACGATTATTTTTTGTTAATTTCCTCATTTCAGTGTTTGAGATCTGTGCCACAGACACCAGACTCTACACGGTGACAGAGGTTTTCTGGTGTCTGTGTGTTGACGGGACAGTGGAACAATCTGTCTTTAGCGGCGTGAAGGAAATGCAAGACCTGGAATCAATGAAACATCTAGAGCCTAATCTAAACAGGAACTTGAACCGGCGGGGGGAAAACAAGACAATTGACAGCAGCCGATACCTAATTACAGTGTAAATGTGTGTTTTCTTTTTTTTCTTCAGAAAGTGGGGTTCTTCAAAAAGCCAATAGGCAACTCAGAATCTCTCTCTCTTTCCTGATTTTAAAAAGAAATATTCTGAATCTTTCATACATTCTGCTTTGACAAAGGAGGCTTTTATCTCGGTCCCATTAGCATTTTTGGCACCGGAGCAATTTACATTTTTATAGCATAATTAATGAACAAGAAAGTCATTTACATTTTCCTCTGTTCACTGCCACATTGTGTGGAGCATATTTTTTATTTCCGTGACCAGTATTTGGGAATTTGGAGGGTGTGAAGGAAAGGGATCGGCAAGGTGAGAGGACGTTCTGCTTTAAAATCCAGCATGAGTTCATCTTTCAGCTGCAACTGGAGGTAATGTGTCCATCACATCAGCACATCAAGCACTAATCGAGCCATTTAAACATCCCGAAAGAAAACTATACTCATGCGTTTTTCATATAAAAGCATTTAGCCTTTATATTTGTCATCTTGCAAAGACAACACGTTGTACAATTCCTATTAATGTAACAATATCATTCAAATATTCTTTACTTCAGAATCTGATGATAAGCATATCGTAAAGAAGTTCATTGTAAAGTGAATGAATCAGTGCTGAGCTTCACGTGACTCATGCATCACGTGACAGGTCTATATGAATATTTGGTGAGATGTTCCCTCAGGATGAGTCTGTCTGAAGCAGGCGTCACATGATGCGAAACAAGTGTTAATTTAATACAATACAAACATTCATTCAAAGGTTTATGTTGGTAAAACTTCAGTACTCAGTCTGAACTTGTTTTTCAGCAGTCTTATTAAAATTAATTTCGATATTTTTGTATTGTAAAAGACAAAAACAATAAAGCTGAAACCCTTGAACACTTAGTCTGATATTTTTTGATATTTGTATTGATTTAAAAAAAAAGAATAACTATTAACAAACTTCTGTTTGAAATTATGATATAACTAACAGACCATTTTGTTTTCATGAAAACCATCAAACAAGAAATGATAGAGGACCCCTGTAGACATGCAAATAAATCATATGATTACACCAAATTACATTTTTAAAGTCATTTAATCAAAACATGAAAACATTATCAAACATAAAAAAACACATTTTTGTCCCTGACCCAAATATTAGGGAAATTGGAGCCAGTCACCATACTTTTTTATTCCAATTAATATATTTTAGCAGCACATATTAAAGTCTATTTAACACAACAAAAAGCTATTGAACATTTCTGCCAGTTCATAGTTACGGGTCATTTAACGCACGCTGACCTTTTGTGACCCCTCTTTGTGTCATATGTCAGACAATTCACCGTTGAAAGTCACTATTTTCAGCAACAATTAAACAATAAACCAAATATGTAATACAAATGTAAAGGATACCATTGTTTTTGCAGAGAAATATTTAAAAATATGAATTTACAACACGTGGCAACTTGCAACACAGTTCAGCCTATTTTATCTGAATGTATTTAAGTGTGCGTTTATTGTGTTTAATAAAAACTGATCACTCAACCGATATTACAAAAATAAGTTGATAAAAGATAAGATAAGAATCAGTTGCTGTTGGAAACCAACATGCAAAATACTCTGAGATGTACTATCATTGATGGGTCCTTTATGAACTTTTAACATCTAACTTTCAATTCCCTAAAAGGTTCTTTATAAAATGTTCTTCACACTAAGAACAAAATGGTTCTTTTAAAAGAAAGATTATTTGGGGAACCAAAATCCATGGCATCTCTGTAAAAAGTTCCCCTTTGGGTTTTTTTCTGTCATACATATATATATATACACTACCGTTCAAAAGTTTGGGGTCGGTATGATTTTAAATACTTTTAAAAGAATTCTCTTCTGCTAACCATGGCTGCGCTTATTTGATTAAAAATACAACAAAAATCAGTTATAGTATTAAATATTATTCCAGTGTAAATCAGCTGTTTTCTGTGTGAATATATAGTAAAGTGTAATTTATTCCTGTGATCAAAGCTGAATTTTCAGCATCACCAGTGTCAGTGTCTTCAGTGTCAAATGATCCTTCACAAATCAGTATAATATGAGGATTTGATGCTCAAGAAACATTTATTATTATTATCAATGTTGAAACAGTTGTTGGTCTGTACAGTTTTTTTTTTTTTTTGGATTCTTTGATGAATAGGAAGTTCAAAAGACTTTTGTAACATTATAAATGTCTTTACTGTCACTTTCGATCAAATTAATTATTCCTTGATAAATAAAAGTATTGATTTCTTTCCTCCAAAAAATAAAAATAAAATTCTCACTGACCCCAAACTTTTGAACGGTAGTGTATATATATATTTTTTCCTTAATTTATTGGAATGGTACAGAGCTTGGTAAAGGTGCTGTGCAGACACACACACACACACACACACACACATTCTGAAATAAATAGTCACACTTTTACTGTTTGCAGTCAAAAATGAGCGCATTGGAAATGAATGGGAGACAAATTTCATCTAGTGGAAGCGTTTGGTATTGCGCACAAACAAAATCTGAAAGCTCATTTTTTGAGATATCAACCTCAAATTTGAAACACAACTTGTTTAGATTTATGGCTTTGATTTTCTCACAGCTTTAGAGTAAAACTAACTAAATAAAAACACAATTAAATAAAAATGTAAAATTGCATTTTCGTGTATTTTTCATTACAAAAATGTACAATTTTATAACTTTTTTAAAGTTCCCCTTTTAAAAAAAATATTTTTTCGCTTCAGAAATAATCTGCCAAGTGTTGTCTTTAAAAAGAGACCAAACTTCAGTCTGCTCCAAAGCATTCAAGATTTATGACAGTTTAAGTTGGAAATGGTCCATGCTCAGAAAGTGAATAAATGGATTTTAACCTTTAACTTAGTACCATAAAATCCCCTAGAAATACAAAATATTAAATAAAATAAAAAACATTGTCGAACTACAATCATTTCAGTGAAATCTGTAATTTTTGACTGACACGCAAACAGTACCAGAGGGTTAAAGAGTGTCAATCTTCAGTGTGTGAAATGATCTTTCTGAACCCACGTGATCGCCTACTGTCATCTGAAGTGCACAAGTTGTCTCTGCTGTGATGTGGAGCCTCCTACCCCTGTAGACGAGCAGAAGCAAGCAGTGAGGTGAAGGAGCAGAACTCACTGTCACTGACGCGCAACCGTGCGCTCGGTCACTGCGCTCTCCGGAAGCGCACAGGACACACGCGTAACTGATGGAGCGCATACATGACGGACTGCTCGGCAACCACCACGGAATAAAGAGCGAGTGCGAGACCACCATGCGCCTGGAGGAACCGCGCGGTCTGCCATGCTGAGCATCTCCATCACTCTCCTGCTGGCTCTAAGCGCTCCCGGCCGCTGCGCACACAGCTGGAGCGACGAGGACCTCCTGCTGCCGCCCGTCAACTCCTCCGGGAGGTTCGTGGCCAGTCTGGAAGTGGATGTGGGCTACTCGAAGAGATCCGTGGAGGAGCCCGAAGCCTCCTCGACGTGTAACGTGAGCGTGGAGAGACTCCCCACCAAACTCATGGCGCGCTGGGACAGCAACTTCGGCTTCCAGTGCGACGTGCTCATGTACACCACCAACAACCACGGCAAGGCGTTCTTCTCCGCCGCCTTCAACCGCGCGATCTCGCCGGTGTACATCGAGCACCTGGGCATCACGGGCGGCCAGCAGGAGTTCCGACTCTGCGTGGGATGCGGGCTGTCCCGGTACCGGAGATTCAGACGGGGCAGGTCCGAGGGTCCGCAGACGGGCGACTCCGTGCATTTCTGCTGCGTGGATTTCGCTTTGGACGACCTGAAGGGGGATCGAAGCTGGAGGCTCAACCGCAAACCCATCGAATCCACTCTGGTGGCTTGTTTCATGACTTTAGTCATCATTATATGGAGCGTCGCTGCCCTCATATGGCCAGTTCCTATAATCGCGGGATTCCTGCCCAATGGAATGGAGCAGAGAAGGCCGAGGTAATAGAATAGAAATTAGCACCTTAATCTACAAGAAAGGAGTTCCTAAATTAGTTGACTTGCCAAACATCTTATGCTTAGTGGCAAAACATACATTTGCTTAAACTCTCGTGTTTGAAATGGCTAACATCTCCTGGATGGACTGAGATATTTTACTACTATTTGCCTTTTTAAATTGATTGTAATAGAAATGCATTGTATGTCATATTCAGATGTCATTTCAAATGTTTGTAATGTTTTTAACTTAAGATTGCTGACTGATGTCAAGTGTTTATAGCGTTGGAATTAAAATATGGAGTGTGTCTCAGGAAAAAACAAAACAACACAAAGCTCTTTACAATGTGTGTAAATGCATTTTACGACTGTAGTTAGTCGGTAGATTACTACAAAAACACAGATACACTTAAAAATAGAGTTTCTTTATTGGCGTTGATGGTCCCATGAAGAACCTTTAACATCCAATCTTGGATAGTAAACAAATATTCTATATAGATTATTATAATGTTCTTCACACTGAGAAAAACTGAAAGTTTCTTTTGAGGAACCCAGTTTTTCTTTTGTTAATGCAAAAAGGAGAAAAAAAAACTTTTGAAACCTTTATTTTTAAGAGTGTTGCACTTTCAAAAGTGTGAGGACAGATTTCTTGTGTTTGTATTTGTTTATGTAAATAATAATAATACGTAAGTGACATTAATGTTGAAAACTCAACTTTAGCTTGAGCGATGAGGTGACAGGCAATCCGTTTGTAAACAATGAAGTGAACACATTTGTATAAGGTTTATACTTTGTAGATCTGTCATAATTGTTATTTGTAGTATCAATAAATTCATAAAATATTCCTTTGAGGAGGTTTTGTAGCAGGTCTCAATAGAGGAAGATTCACTCGTTCTTTTCTTTCTTTCATTACTCACAGCAAGGATACAAAATCTACAACAAAAGTACAAATATAGCTGAAAGGCAAACAGTCTCAAGCACCAAAACTAGCTATATGGGAGATTGACACACGTCTTTACAAATATTATGTGTTTTTACTGCAAAGTCATATTGTGAGTGTGCTCAAAAATTATGGTAATTCCCAAAGTGATAATTGAAGAAAAAAAAAAAAGCCATTCAAACTGATGGATAAAGATCAGACCTAAGGATTTATAATTCTCTTGAGGTCAACAAGCCAATAGCTCCTCATCTGTCAATCACATTGGAATAAATATATGCCCTCTGCGTTATAGAAAATGATCAGGATCAGAAATGAATAAAACATGAAGTTTGCTTCACGGAATGTAATTAGACATTACGATCCACACCAACAAATATATCCTGAATCTCCACAAGTAAATGAATCAAAATTATTTTCAGAAAACTAGAACAACGGACATATTTTTATTTATAGAAATAAAAACGAAATTGTATGATAACAAATTCATAGGAATTAAGAACTTTGAAGCTATCATGTAATGCAGAGTTATTAATACAATTATTATAGCAATATTCTCACCAAATTTGCTACACAGTATTGCCACGTTAAGGTTATGAGGGACGATACTGATATGAAATGGAATGAAGGGGAATATATATAATATATAATATTATGAATGAAATGTACAGTTCCTGTATCAGTATCTTTATAGCCTTAGTCGGTGATATGCCACAAGCTTTCAAATAGTTCAATGTAGACAAGCAAATGGTTGCTGTGGTGATGAACAACAATTAATATATATATATATATATATCCCGTATCTGAGGTTATCACTTAATATTGATAATAAATATGCAGTTTCTCGATCTATTCACACAGGCACTCCAGGTTACTTTTTCACACACCCCATAATGAACGCACGACGTGTCCTTCATCTTTGTTAACTAATCCGAGTGTAGTTTATACAGTACAATACAATACAATATTTATTTATAAAACACATTTAGAAACAACCAAGGCTGGCCAAAGTGCTGTACAGAACAGAAAAAAAAAAAAAAAACTTATAAAAATATATATATTTTTTAACCTTTATTTATCCAGGTAAACTGTTTGAGAACCACTTCTCATTTACAAACATGACCTTGCCAAGAGGCTACAAGAATAAATAAGAACATACTGTACACATAGTCAAACACATAACACATAGAAAAAGCAACTAAATTAAAAAAAGATAGACAACAAAGGGGAAAAAGAAAAGAAATAGAGTGCTTAAATATATGTGTATAAATATGGTTCATGATTGTCAGCAGGAACAAGAGTCAACTATGTGATTTTCGAGGTTTTGCTTAAAGGTTAGTTAGTTAGTTAGTTAGTTAGTTAGTGAGTTAAGCTTTATTATCCCCCATGGGGCAATTTAGTTTACAGCCAGCAGTCACATACAACTTACCATCGACACAAAACAAAGAACACATTCTAAAACAATACATTAAATATACTCATACACTCATTAATTTAAAAGACTAATCGCTCTGGGGATCATGGACTTCTTAAACCTGTTGGTGTTACCCCGTGGAACTTTATAACGGCGCCCGGAAGGAAGCAGTAAAAACTCTTGGCACAACGGATGAGATGGGTCAGCAATAATAGCCTTAGCCTTCCTCAAACATCTGACCCTGTACACCTCGCTTAGGTCATTTAAGGCAATTCCAGCAATCTTACTACACACTTTGACAACATCATTAAGACGGTTCTTTTGCTTCTCCAAGAGAGAACCGTGCCAACAGATAAATGAAAAAGTAAAAATTGATTCAATAAAACAGGAATAAAACATTTTCATAAAAGTAGTATCCAGGTTAAAATTTCTAAGTTTCCGATAAAAGTACATGCGTTGATGAGCCTTCTTGCAGACAGCATCTACCTGCGACTCAAAGCGCAACTTATTGTCAATGACTGTCCCCAGGTATTTGTAGTTCTCTACCTGATCCACAGCCTGGCTTTTGATAAGAGCAGGAGGAAGAGACACAGGTGACCTGCCAAAGTTGATGTACACTTCTTTAGTTTTGTTTACATTAATGTTTAGAAAGGCAGTTCCACACCACTCAAGAAAATCTGATAAAACAGGACCATGCTCACAGTCTTTCTGACTTAGAAGTGAAACAATGACAGAGTCGTCAGCAAACTTAACAACATGACGACCTGGATAGCTGCTCTGACAGTCATTAGTATATAGGACAAATAAAAGTGGCGACAGTACACAGCCCTGCGGAGATCCAGTTGATGACCAAAGAACATCCGATTGGATCCCATTGACCCTGACTCGCTGAGGCCGCTCTGTTAAGAAGTCCATCAGCCAACTGATCAAACCTGGGTCAATGTTGAAGTTTTGATTCAGTTTATCAACTGAAAAATCAACAAAAAGCAAACGGACTAGAGAACCTGCCCCTTCGAGATGTTTAAAAACCAAATTTAAAAGTGTTCCTGTGGCATCATCCACACCTCGACCTGGTCTATAAGCAAACTGTAAAGGATCCAGTCTGTCCTGAACATAGTCCATTATGGCAGACTTCACCAGTTTTTCAAACGATTTCATCACCAGAGAAGTGAGTGCTATAGGTCGGAAGTCATTCAGTAGCTTTGGGGCTTTAATTTTTGGGACTGGCACAATGATAGAGTCTTTCCAAAGACGAGGGACCCTGTGCAACTGCAGTGATAGTTGAAAGATGTATGTGAAGATGTCCGCCAACTGCACAGCACAGTTTTTAAGAAGTCGTCCTCCAATGTGATCAGGACCAGGGCTTTTCCGCTCTTTGACTGATCTAAAAGCTTTAATGACAGCACATTTATCGATGTGAACATTAGGGGGAGTACAAGCATTATCCTTAAAAACAGACACCGCTTTACTAAAATTATGCTCATCATAACGATTAAAAAAAAACATTAAATTCATTTGAAAGTTGTGAGTCATTTATCCCATTAAGTGAGACTACACTCTTCTTTGTTGGCATCATATTTTTCACACCTTCCCATGCAGGGCGTGCATCACCTACACTCAATAAGTTTTCAACTTTATCTTTGTAAGCGAACTTTGCGAGTTTACAACTGGCCAAGTTCTCTCTTAACTTGCTTTGAGAGCTCCCTGTATTGTTGCGTGTCTCCTTGATTAAAATAAATATTCCTCTGATTAATCAGTTTCTTGACTGATTTTGAGACCCACTGTTTATTATTAGCATAAAGTAAACGGGATTTCTTGGGGACAAACATATTTTCACAGAAAGAAATAAAACTAGAAACCGTTTCTGTTAATTCATTTATATCCGTGCAGGAATTCTTAAAAACGTCCCAGTCGGTCTCAGCAAAACATTCTTGTAGATCCTGCACCGATTCATCCGACCATACCGGCACCAGAGTTCGCTCAGGCTTGTTCCTCTTCAGGACAGTTTTGTATGTCGGAACAAGATAAACAACACTGTGGTCGGACGCACCAATAGGAGCTCTCAGGACTGATTTATATGCTCCTTTAACTGTCCCAAAACAAAGATCAAGACACTTGAAATGCCGAGTCGGACAAGTGACATATTGAAAAAAGCGACCAAGCGCTTTCCCGGGTTTACAGTGGTTAAAATCTCCCATTAAAAAAAACGGCGCATCCGGCGCTCGCGCTTGAAAACTCTGCACTTTTTTGGTCAGGATTTGAGTTGCGATGTCAGCGTTACCCCTGAGATGAATATAAACCACAGTCCCAAATAGTTGTGGAAATTCCCTCGGCAAATAGAATGGCCGTAGCGACACCGCTAAAAGCTCAATGTCTGGTGTACATAAGGACTCACGAATGATGACTGTTCTGCACCAGCGTTTATTAATGTATAAACATAAACCTCCGCCCAGTGACTTACTGTCAGGGGTCTCTGTCAAGACGAAAGGGTGCTCCAAAGCCATCAATTTCCATATCTTCCTGGGAGACGTGCTCTTTAAGCCATGTTTCTGTGAAGGCAAGGATGCACGCGTCCCGATACTCCTCCAGAAACCTCACGTGTGCTTGGACTTCATCCACTTTATTGCGTAGGGACTGCACATTTGCTAACATTATAGAGGGAAGGGGGATTCTGCGGTGACCAAGTCTTTTGAGCCTTTGCCGTACACCTCCACGTCTCCCTCTCTTCCTCCTTGCCCGTGGCGGTATCCAGCTCTGGGTCCCAGGCGTGACTGGGTCCCGAGAGGTTCTCGTAATAGGCCGAGAACCTCTCGGAATAGCTGTAGCCAGATAGCATAGGCTTTAGTGTGTGCTGGAGGCGAACAACAATGCAGCTGGAGATAGATGTTGTTATCTTGCTGTAAATCCTGTTTCAAGAAACCGTCACAGATCTAGGCTGAAAACCAGCCACACTGCAGCAGATCCCTGGGTTGTAGTATGAAGATAGGCCTCAAACCAAATAATAGGCCAAGAGCTTACAAATATAACAGGGTAGGTTAAATGAAGGCACTGTCTGGATTATTTCAGTGAGAGGTGCTCTTAAACCTTTTAAAAAGTTAAAAATGGGCAAACAAAGAGCAGACAGAAAGACATGCAGCCATCTTGGAAAGGGGGCGGGGACTTTTTTTTACTAAATCAAGGAGTATTAATATCCAAAGAGAATAAATAGGTCTTTAAACAAGACTTGAAGGTGGAAACAAAGAGAGCTAATCTGATGTAAAGAGGAAGAGTGTTACGAAGTTTGGGGCCTCGATCACCTCATGTTTTAAGTCTGGATCTAGGCATAATGAGTAGACAGTGATCACTGGATCTCCGAGATCTATAGGAGAGTACGGGCAAGGTAGATCGGTCAGGTACTGAGGGGACAATTTTTTGAGAGCTTTATAAACAATTACAATTTTAAAATCAATTCTACATTTGACAGGTGCAGTGTGGATAAAATAGGGGTGACCGACTCATGCTATGTGACCGGTCCTAGTGAGGAGACTGAGAGACACCAAAATAAAGTGAATTACAATAGTCTAGACGAGTTGTTACGAAAGAATCACTGTTAGAAAGTTAATCAGGGATAAAAAGGGTTTCACTTTAGAGGTTTCACTTTTCGACTTGTCAGGTTTATAGTCCTATCTATAGGGGCTTTCGCACTGGATAGTTCTAGGAACTAACTACCAGGATGGTTCCCCTTCCCCGAGAACTAATGGTTCCCCTAGGAATGTTTTCTGGTTGCATTCGCACCGCCAGTAGGAACTCTGAAGTGACTTAACTTGTTGTTGTGACTTTTATTTTGACGGCGCTGAGAAAGCAAACAAACAATACATTCTCCGTGTTCATTAGTATGCGATCTGTCTAACAGTCCTGTCTAATATGTTATTAGATAGAACTATTATACATAGAAAGTAGATAGTAATGAAAAGTTGGTAGCGTATGGCGTGTGGTTGATGTCCAGTGTTGCTAGCTGAGCATTGTTCTCCTCAAAGTTGCGTTGGATTTTCTCCTCAGCGTAAAGTTTAAGAGGTCCATCTATCACTGTTTTCCATGTTCGTAGAGTTAGTTTGTGGTGTAAATATATAGGCTATAGTCTGTGTGTTTATACAGCCTTTTTTTATAAATGGCGGGTGCTGGTGTTTTGCGTGCGTTCGGCCAATCAGCGTACACTAACATCACGGATAGTTCCTATAGCGCTGGTTTAGACCCTACTCTGAAGTAGGAGCTCAATTAGTTCCTCTAAAAGAGCTCCTAGAACTAAAATAGTTCCTAGTTCCTGCGGCAAATCTGACCAACAGCTTAGTTTAGCTTAGCCTCAGACACTTTTAGAGCAGAAAAAATAACGAAGAAGACAAGAGGGGAATTAAATTTGTGGCACACCAAGACATTTCTCCTTATATAGAACATGTTTGCCATGAAGAGTTCTGTAAAACTGAGTAAAGAAACCCTGGGGCTCATCAAACCTTTATTTTCAACCGTTTATTTTCAATTTTTTATCCAAAACCAGCCAGCAGAGTTTTGTCTGAAACCCAAAATCAGTTAACTTGAGAAATCAGCTTGAGAAGAAGACAGAGGAAGCTTAAACTTATGGTTAAACGTCAGGTTAAACGTATGACTAAAAACGGTTTACTAATAATCTGAAAATGATCATTTTCACTGTTTTTGTACTTGTTCTTGTATGTGACACATTTAATGCGAAGTGAGAAGAGTAGGTGAGTCTATGTCTTTGGAAATGCAGTAATAACAATAGTCAAATATTACAAATGGTTAAACAAATGAAGATATTAAACATGACTCTTAAATGGCCAAGTCAGGTAAGCTTTCCTTGTCACTCTTTCCAATGCAGATTACAGAAGAACACAAGCATTCATGTGATTTACCAACAAAACCAGTTGAAATAAGACATGATGGAAACTCAGAAGGGAAGAGCAGGAGACTTGGATGTATTCTGAGCATGTGCTGTTGATCAAGTCCAGTTAAATAGAATGAATAGAGTTAAAGTAACCCACCCAGACTCGTGTCACCAGTCTCATCAGCATAGGACAGGGCCTCCAAAAGCCAACAAAGACAAAAGGTGAGAGTCTCAGTAATCAGACTCATCCGACTTACAATAAAGTGAACAGGATTTGGCAAAAAACTTCTTATTGAAATATCTGCTCAACAGAATCATACATCAGATGTCATCATAGTCAGTGGTCTCAAACTCAGCTCTGGAGTTTCTAGAGATCCTGAAAGCCTTGATCTGTGAGGATTTTGTAAGGACGAACCCAATTGCAGACAGTTTGCAAAAACACACAAGGTTTATTTGACAAAAAAGGGAAAAACAAAACCCACGATGGGGTAAAACCAGACTGAAGGGCAAAAACAAAGACTAACAACACTAGACTAAGACTTGACAGGTAACTAGACAAATAACTAATAACAGCAACAAGATCAGGATTGTACAGGACAGAGTTCTTCACTAGATACTCACAAGAGGGTCAACACACAGGTATGGGATCACAGGATACACACACTGAGAATCACAATGAACCGGCACAAGACAGCAAACACAAGGGGATTAAATAGAGAGACTAATGATAACAACAGGTGACAGGTAAAGCAATAATGACAAAACGAGGATAACAAGGGGGCGGGGCCAGAGGACGAGACAACACAAGCACATGGCCCAAACCAAAGGCCATGTGCTTGCACACAAAACATGGTTCTGTCATGATCCTGCCTCAAGAATTAAAGAACAACAAGAACTAGATGGCAGAATCATGACATGATCAGCTGGACCAGGTGTGTGTTAGTTTAGGGTTGGAGTTTCAGACCATTGCCTTAATGCTAAATACAATATACTTCACCTTAATTTTTTATGCGATGTTGATTCTTAAATTTGTAATCCAACACATGATTAAAATTAAATAAAGCCATTGGAGGGAGCGATTGATAAAAACATAATTTAATTACATTACTTTACATAGCCAGACAATCAGAACCGTAATAATTCAACTCAAGTTGTGCTGTGACACTAAAAAGTCTCTTATTTCCACGGATCCTTAATAATCAGAATTTGAATGGATATTGGGAAAATCGATAAACTGATAATGTCACACAGCGCCTTCTAGAGGACAACGGTTTTGTTGCTGTTTTGTAAAAAAAAATATATATATATATACATTATAATACTATCCATTTCTGTCCACTTATAAAGAAAATACTAAAGAGGTAAATCTTGTCAAGAGAATGTCTTTTTTTTATCTAGGCTACTTTTTTATTTGAATTTCAGCTCTTTTGATACATAAATATTTTTTATGACTAGTCTACGTTCTATATAATTCTTTAATTCTATAATATTCTAAACCTGGTTATCAATCAAATAAAATGCAATAATGAACGATATATTTAAATAATATATTTAATTTATATTAGATATCATATAAAATCAAAATTACAATTATAAGTATTATTCACAAGATAAGTCTCTTATGGCCAGTTCTCCCGCTTGCCGACACTGATGGGACCATAGATGGGAACGGCAGCCGACACGCGGTTTTAACGGGTACTATAGCCTTACTAGTTCAGGCCAGGGATTCACCTGGATCACGGCTAACCTTAACCTGGAAGTCTGTCGCAAACCAGGAAGCCGTATTGTCTGTGAGGAGCAGTGGAAACTTTGTTTGCGGTCATTTCTGGACCATTCCAGGAGTTTACAATAAAAAGTCATGCGATTTTGGCGGTTCACGTGCTTTTTGCTTCTTTTGGGTTTTTTCCAGTCGTCGTTCTCGGAGCTCACAGGTAACAACATATTCACCTCAGCTCAGTCTAACTTTCACAGTTAGTAGGCTATACTACTATCCATATCCATTCCCTGTATCGGGGTTAATCCTTTTTTCTAATATGCCTTTTCATTTATGAAATTAATATAATACATGGGTTAACAGTGTGTTTGATTTACCCATATCGTAACGTTAATCTCATAAAAAAGCAAGACTGACCGCAGGTTGTAGGATTTTTTGATTGAATTGTCTAATGACAAATTTCACTTGGTGTTTAAATCTCTTTTCATACAAAACATGGAGTGTGGTGGAGACGGTTAACGTGTTGCTGCAGCATCTAAAATATAGTTAGGGCCAAAGCCCTGAAAGGATTAGGATTATTCCCTTTTTTTTTCTTTTTTTTTTTTTTTCAATGCCACAAGAACAGAGGTATCACATATTCACAATATTACATTAACTGCCAGGAAAATAAAAATTAAAAATAAATTTAAAAAATATATATATTTTTTTTTACATAAAATCCAGTGTTTTCAAAGCATTACATGTTTTCATTGCTTTTTTGTTTTTAGTTTGTTCCAAAAGATGTACATATAATTTAAAGTCATTTATAAAATGTGGAAAATTTGGTTTACATTGAGCCCACTTCTTTTTATGTATATGGTATTTTCCTAATAAAATAAATAGCTGTATAATATGCTGTTCTTTGTTTAAATTGTCTTTCTGAGTATAAAAAAGCACATCAAAAACACAAATTTCCATCATACACTTCAGTTTTCTATTAATAAAGGTTTCTAAATCTTTCCAAAATAATCTGTAATAGTAAATACAGTGAAAAAAACAGATGCAAAATTGTTTCTTTCTCTAGTGCACAAAATTCACAAGTATACGAAATATTAAGATTAAATCTTTCCAAAACATGCTTAGCAGGATAAATTCGGTGAAGTATTTTGTAAGACACTTCCTTAATTTTGTTATTTACACAAAACTTATTTGGTAATTTCCATGCTTTAACCTAAGAGATATCACCAAATAAAGAAGACCAAAAGAATCTTGCTGCAGGAAAAGACACCGAGCCAAGAGCTTTCCTTATAATCATATTGCTACATTTTTGTTGTAAAACATCAACATTATCAATGAAAATTTTACCACAAATATTGTCCAAGTTGATTTCCACTAAATCAGCGTTTTTTAAGAGTAAAATCACACTCTTTGGAATCGCGTCAAGAACAATAGCAAACTCTCTTGGTTTAACTGGTAATTTAAATTTTTGTAGAAATTCAGTAATGATAACAAATATCCATTGGAATTAACCAATTGTCTTACTAATATAATCCCTTCATTGAACCAAGTGTGATAGAATAGTGATTTGTTTTTAAAAAGTATGTCGATTAGGATTATTCCCACTGTGCAAAGTTACCTCCAGATGACGTAGTTTCAACGGTGTGCTTGTCCGTCCTATGTCGGTATCAGGAGGGTGCAGACTGTGACGCCAATCAACGTATTTTTCCGACGTCTGTCGAACTTCCTGTATGGACTTCCACAGGACTTCTGTTTAAGGGCTAAATGTAGTCCAGATATGGTCGTTGTGGACGTCTCATTTTGGTCCCCTATGGGTGCAGACTGTAACGCCAGACGACGTCTTTTTTTGTCGTCTAATGATCGTCCTGTATTAAAGCTGCTGTAGGTAACTTTTGTAAAAAATATTTTTTACATATTTGTTAAAACTGTCATTATGTCCTGACAGTAGAATATGAGACAGATAATCTGTGAAAAAAATCAAGCTCTTCTGGTTCCTCCCAGTGGTCCTATTGCCATTTGCAGAAATACACGCTCCCGGTCAGAAACAACCAATCAGAGCCGAGAGGAGTGTCTTAGCAGTGTCAATCACGCTCGTGTACGCGCTGATCACACCCCTCTCTTGCACAGCGCGAGCCGTCGTTCAAACTCAAGATTGCCGGCGAGCTGCAGCTGTGCTTATGACGGAGAAACAACCTAAACTGCCAATTCTCGAGTGACACCTGCTCATAAAACAAAGAGGTAAAAGGAAAAAGACTGATGACGATAAACAAGCGAAAAAGAAAGAATTACACAGAGCCCATTGACTCGGTGTCAAAACTCTAGCCGCATAACATGTAGATAAAATGTCACGCACTCTGCTAAGCAACAATTGAAACCTGCTAATTCACTGGCTTGTCATGTTGCTGAAATAATGTACTAGCACACCTTATCTAGCATTATATATCGCTAGAATACTTACATACTGTAACGTTAGTTACCGTTATATTAGCGTTACCTTACTAGCTATTTATAACTTATAGAAAGAGTGCAACGTTATAAAGTTACATGTATTGCAAAATACATAATGATTTGAGGACCAAGTTTCTGGTCCAAGTATGGGCAGGCCATAGTCAATGTAAAGCATATTATTGACGTTTAGTCCCTATTAGTGAATGTGCTATATAACTTTTTATCCGCTGTTATCGGTGGCCCTGTTTACTAGCCTGCGCGTTCACGACAGGCTCCGCTGTGGAGGACGAGCTGTGGGGAGGGCTGTAGCGCAGCAGAGAGCAAGGGGGCGGGACCTGGAAGTTGTGCTTGTTCAAATTTTCAGGCTAACTGTACGTTCACACCGCCGCCGGCGAGAGCGGCAAAATTCGCTCTCGCCGCCCTGCCAGCGACGCCATGGAAAGATTCGTGGACGCTCTGATGCTCTGACGTAGATCGAATGTTTGGTCTTTTTTAAAACTTTATTTAAAGGGGCCGTAAAGCAAACAAGCATGTCGATCGTTATTTTTGCAGAAAATTGATCGATGGAAAGAACTTAACAATTATAGTGACATGTTTGCTAACGAAATAAACCAATTAAAAGCCATTTGTGTGGTGTGGCTTTTGTGTTCATGGTTAAGTGCTATTCTAATTTGCATTCCCGCTGAAAAACAAGCGTTCTAGCGCAAAAATCTTGCCTAAAAATAGTGTTGCGCGCCTTCTTATCAAATTCAAATGATCATCCTCTCCTCTATTTTGCTTGGGAACTAATGTGGTCGGAACCAAAGCTACTTGACTGCGTTCTCTGGAATCCTCTCAAACGGAGCACTTCTGCATTCCGATTGGTTGCCGCCGAACCGCGTCATAGCTCATTACCATAAAGTTGAGCTGATTTCAACTTCTCCTCGCCGCTCCTCGCCGCTCTCACCGTCCAAGACGCGCCGCGCCGCCCTCGCCGGAGCTCGCCGCCGGCTCTCATTGAAAATGAATGACTTCCGGCCAATTTGACGCTCTCGCCGGCGGCGGTGTAGTCAAACGGTAAGTCAACGTTTTCTCAAAACTCCCAACTGCAGCTTTAACGACCAGAGGACCTCTGTGTAAGGGCTAATTGTACTCCAAATGTGGTCATTGTGGACGTCCCATGTTGATACTTTAATTTTTTTTTTAAAAATGTATTGCTCAAACGTAAACAACAGTATACAAAACATACAACTTAATATTACCCTTGCCAGGGGGATATCACATACATTCAAACAAATTGTAAGTTATACAAATATTTCTAGTTTTCATAGCCTTTTTGTTCAATGAACCACTAATTAATTTTATATACGATGACATATCACAATAAAAATGTTTAAAGGCCGGTTTTTGTTTTATATATTTGCATTTGTGGATATAGAATTTAGCTTGCACAATTAGTAAATTTATAATAAAGAACATATGTTCTTTACTTTGTTTTCTAAAAAAACAAAACATAACATTTTCCCACTTCAAAGTAAAGTCCTTGTAAAGTTCTTTCATAATAAAGCTGCAGAAGTCCTTCCAGAAGGTTGTGGAGTGTGTGCAGATCCAAAAAAGGTGCTGGGTGGTCTCAGGGTGATTTCCGCAAAAAGAACAGTTCACATCAATGTCCCTTTTGAATTTCGTCATATAGTGGTTAGCAGGGTAGTACTTGTGGATAATTTTAAAATAAATTTCTTTGACCTTGTTTGTTACAAAAAAGTTATTGGGAATTGTCCATACTTTTTTCCAGTTAATATCATTTACAAAAGAATTCCAGTATGAAACAACATATGGGACAGATATCACTTCTTTCTGAAACAAAGACCGTACATATTTATTGTTATTTTTAGAAGAGGTCAGACAAATTTTACCTATATCTGAATCAATTGGATTATAGAAAGGAACAGAAGAGATATTAAAATCAACACTTCTAAATAGTATTTTGACACCAGAAGGTATAGCATTGCATATTCTTTCGGTGTTGCTGGAAACTTATAGGTGTTTAAAAAATTCTGTATAAGACATAAGTTGTCCATCACTATTGAACAGTTGAAACACTAAAATAATCTGTTTCTCAATCCAGTTAGGAAAAAATAATGACTTATTCTTATACAGAATATCCCGGTTGTTCCATATAATACATTTATGGGGAGAAAAGTTGTGCTTATATATGAGCATCCATGCTAACAAAACTTGTTTGTGAAATAAAGAGAGCTTTTCCGGTATTTTGTCTAATTCCAACCTAATAAAAAGCTCCTTGTCGGATCCCGCGTTTAAGATTAAATCTTGACGTTGTGCCATTTTTCATTCTAACGGAGCTATTAGCATTTGAATACAGGGCCAAGTCAGCATTACAGAACATATCACCAAAGCCAAATTTTTTAAGAGAGAGAAATATGAATTCATGCTCAATAGAATCAAAAGCTTTGTAGAAGTCTAAGAGGAGGATAAATGAGTCATCCTGTATCAGATCTGAGTAATCCAAAATGTCAAAAACTAGTCTGAGATTATTAGAGATATGCCTATTCTTCATAAAACCAGATTGAGTTTCGTCTATAATATCATCTAATACATCTTTTATTCTTCTGGCCAACACTAAAGCCATGATTTTATAGTCATTGTTTAAAAGACATATTGGTCTCCAATTGTCAATAAAAAGCGGATCCTTATTAGGCTTTTGGGATTAGAGTGATGAGGCCTTGCGTGATACTTGTTGGAAGAGTAATCCTTTCAATACTTTCGACAAATACTTGTAACATGAAAGGTGCTAGTAGATCAGAAAATGACTTATAGAATTCTGATACCAGTCTATCGTTGCCAGGTGATTTATTATTTTTAAGAAGAGCAATAGCTCCAATAACCTCTTCTTTTGTAAGTGGACTGTCACAATAAACCCTATCAGTGTGTTCTATCATTTTTACATTATTTATAGAGTTGATAAATTTAGTCGCTGTATCTGCATGTACTTAGACTCATATAGCTTTGAATAAAAGACATAACAAAATTGGGAGATGCTTTGGGCATCATCAGTGACAGTGCCGTTTATATTCAACTGATGAATAGTATTTGTCTTGGATCTGTGCTTTTCTAAGCGGAAGAAATAAGCGGAGTTTTGTTCACCTTCCTCTATCCATCTTTTTCTCGACCTAACAAAAGCTCCTTCAGCTTTTCCACGATATAAATCATTGAGTTCTCTCAGATGTAATTTATCCTCCTCTGATACTCCATCTGGTGAAGAGATTTGAACAATTAGTTTTTCTTCTGCTGCTGTCTTAAGTTTAGCCATTTTAGCTCCATATTGCCTTAAAAATTTGCCTGCTTCAAATTTAAAAAGTTCCCAATTAGCAGAATACAGGTTATTTTCCCTAGCCTTATCCCAATACAGCTTTATTAACCGCTTAATTTCTAATTTTACTGCGCTATGTCCTAAGAGCGAGCTGTTCAATTTCCAATATGAAGATCTATTGTTATTATGAGCAGAGAGTTGGAACTTAATGTAGATTGCCTGATGATCAGTAAGTGGTGTTGTAAGGATATTGACTTTTGGTATATTATTAGAAATTAAGTAAAAATCTATTCGAGATTTCCTTGAACCTGAACTGTTACTCCAAGTATAGGATATATTATTAGGAAACTTTTCTCGCCAAATGTCAACTACATTAAATTTTTCCATAAAAGTTTTCATTTTTTAATTATCTCTGGAATTTGGGACGTGGGGCCACCTATCAATTGAATTATTTAAAGTAATATTAAAATCACCTCCAATTAAGATAAATGAGCTATTTGGAGAGCCAAAAAGTTAACCTTACATCTATAGAATTCTGTATTCTTGTGCGTTCAATGTTTTGTGAAAGTTGTTTTTAATGTTTGTATGGATTTAGATAGCTATATTTTGTACAGCACTTTGGTCAACCAAGGTTGTTTTAAATGTGCTTTATAAATATAATAAACTTGAAACTTGAATAAACTAGAATCAATTAATTTATCATTTTCAGGCTTGGTATTGTAACCATAAATATTAATAATAATAAAGATAGAGTGGTTATGATCAATTAGTAGACAAATATAGTGGCCTAAAGAATCACAATCTGAATGTAGAATAGTACCATTAAAAGAACCTTTCAAAGTTGTGACCCCAGCTGACCTCTCTGACCCATGCGAATACCACGCATCATTACCCCATTGGGACTTCCAGAAGTTTACATCAGCAGCTACTGAATGGCTTTCATGAAAGAAAGAAAAATCAGATTTAAAGTTTTTTGCATAAAAAAATAAGGCTTTACGTTTACAAATTTGTCTCAACCCCCTGGCATTAAGTGAAACAATAGAAAGTGACATAACAACGTATAACAAATATAAACTAATTTAAGGTAAGGCAAGGAAAGTATTTAAATGATCTACCTCAGAAAGGGATCGAGCTTTGCAGCATGAACTAACAATTTGGCAAAAACAATATAAACAAAACTTAGATTCTCAGCTTATGTAGGCTACAGAATAGTGCTAGATAGGAAGCAATGTTATAATCACTAAAAAAAAAGACATTGTGATGATAGTGGTTTAACATTGTAATGACTTAGAGCAATTCAAGGCGAACATAGCCTATGTAAGCTACCACCTTTAGTTATCCTGAAGATGGGAAGATTTCTGTCCAGTTAACGAATCCACGACGTCCAACGTAGTAAGCTTTCTTGCCCTCACTTGCACTCCTTTTCGATGATGGGCCGTAACTTGTTCCGTCGTTCTCTATCTTCTTTTGAGAGATCCTCTGCAAACTTCCAGTGGTTGTCTTTGAGAAATTGTGACGTCTTTGCAGCTTTGGTCACCCTTGAGATGAATTGAATGAGAATCGGTCTGGGCTTGCTGCTGTTTGGGAGCTTGGCACCGTTGCGATGCACAGTGTCAACAGTATCACGGATGCGGTTTTTGCATTCAGGTAAAACGGCTTGGCAGATCTCGATGGCAATCTGGCGGACATCGTTCTTTTCATCTTCTTTGACACCAAGGAGCCTCAGATTCCACCTCCGAGAGTACCGTTCCAGATCGAATATCTGTTGCTGGTGTGTGTCCATGCGACTCTCCTCTTTAGTCATCCTGTTTTCTAGAGTGCCCACTCGTAGAGGCCTGCATTTCAACGGGCCCCGATTTATTTACGCTTCTAGGGCCAGGCTTCGGGCCAATTTTCACGTCATAGTTCACACGCGGGCCGGGCCTCGGGCCTGTTTTAGGCTTATCTTTTTTTATAGCCTATTTTAGACAAATTAATTAAAATAAAATATGAGAAGATGACGATTGAAAAGCAAACATAGAAAGACGTTTTATAACCTATCACACTGACATGACTGACACATGACAGTCTGCTCACGCACACGCACACAGGTTTCCCGGCGGCGCGATCTGAGATTCGTGCGACCGGCTCGTTCTGTGTTTAGTGTCCCGGTAGCGAGCGTGACTTCAGCGCAGCTGGAAAAAGTACGACTGGATTAAAACCTTCCACTGTGGATGCTGTGCTTTTTCTTCACGATGCTCTGAGACTGTTCTTAGTCTGTTCTGAGTCTGTTGGAAACTATTGGAAATAAGAATGGCCATGTTCTGTAGTGACGACTTGATTTTTGAGGTAAGATAACCTGCATGTTTGTTTTTAATGTAATTTATTTGATTTGTTTAGATTGCATTCTCTGTATTGTATTGTAAACTCATTTAGTTTGCGAGCACAGCTTTTCAAAAATGACAATAAACGTTTAAACAAACGTTAACTGTCTGTGTGATATGCTTAAGTTGTTTTATATATATGGATTGTATTGTAGCCAAGTAAAGTGTTGATTTGAGAGGCTATACATGGATCAAACATGTTTAACTCATGTCGGCTGCTTGGTCGTCATTAATTTTTTTTTTTTTTTTCTAAATTAACTTTATAAAGAAATGAAAATAAACTTACTGGTAAATACTTTGCCATTGAGAACAAAACATATCTGTTTTACTGACTGCAACATAGGGCAGGCTGTGAATCCTTTTTTTTTTTTTTTTAACGGGCTCGGGTCGGACTCGGGCTGATCATTCTTGTTGAGTTCGCCATCATAACATAAAGGGTAGAAAACCGGCTAAAACATGACGGAGGAATAAACTCACGGAGCCATCGGGTTTCGTTTGACTGTCGTGCACACTCACACAGGAGCATGCAGTCATTTTATTAAATTGCAACACCTGAAAAACATTATGAACGAACCACACCCCTTAGACTCACACCCCCTTAGTCAACAGTCATAATAAGAGCACATTCAAGGTCACCAATGTTCAACACCCCCACTTGCTCTTAGGCTGAATAACATACATTTATCATGTACATTTACATCACACCAAAAATAAAACACACAAATCTATCAAGCATGACTTTGGTTACAGGTTTGGTCAGAATATCTGCAACCATGGCTGCTGTAGGACAATATTCAATAGTTATCTTTCCATCTTCAAGTGCAGATCGAACAAAATGATACTTAATGTCAACATGTTTACACCTTTGACGGCATATGGGGTTCTTTGACAAAGCAATTGCCCCTTGATTGTCCTCATAAATTGTCACTGGTGTGTAAACACATTCATTGTCCATTTTGTTTAATAACTGGACAAGATATAGGCTTTCCTGTGCAGTAGCTGCCAAAGCCATATACTCCGCCTCACATGTGGAAAGAGCAACTGTGGATTGTTTCTTAGATCTCCAAGAAATAACAGGACCAGTGGCAGACAAACTAAAACAGTAACCAGTTGTACTTCTTCTATCATTTTGGTCTGCTGCCCAATCAGCATCACTAAATGCAAAGAGATTAAGATTTACATCATTTCTCCTATAAGACAATTCCTTGTTCACAGTTCCCTTTAAATATCGCAATACATGCTTAGCTGCTACCCAGTGTTGGTTCTTTGGTTCAGAAAAGTGTTGTGACAGCTTACTGACAATGAAACCTAGATCTGGTCTAGTACAAGTCATTAGATAGATCAAGCTACCAACCACTTCTCGATACCGCTTTGGATCAACACGTTCACCTTCATTATCAAATTGCATTCTGTTTTCGCATGGAGTTGACCTTGGTTTACAATTAATCATATCAAACCTCTCCAAAATCTTAATAATGAACCTTTTCTGGTTCATTTTTATCTCACCATCTCCTTGTGCAAAATCAATACCCAGGAAATGTGTAAGTTTACCAAGATCTTTCATTTTAAATCTTTCCTCCAACATTCTTTTCACATTTCTGAGTATCTGACTATCACTTGCTGCAATAAGAAGATCATCAACCCAGACTATCAGTATGATTCTCTCACCTCCAATTTGTTTATTGTAAACACAATGATCAGCAGGATTTTGAATAAAATCATTTTGAATCAGAAAATCATCTAGCATTTTATTCCAATTCCGCCCTGACTGTTTCAAACCATAGAGTGATTTGTTAAGTCTACAGACAAGCCTCTCACTTGTTTCTGACTTGACCTCAAACCCTTCTGGCTGTTCCATATATAATTCAGTATCAATAGGGGCGTGCAAATATGCAGTCTTTACATCCATTTGATGCAGTTCTAAACCATATTGAGCTGCAATTTGCATTAAACTACGTATTGATGTCATGTCAGCAGTTGGAGAAAAAGTTTCATTATAATCAATGCCTGCAACTTGACTATACCCCTTCGCCACATACCGAGCTTTGTATGTTGTCCCAACTGGGTTTTCCTTCAATGTGTAGACCCATCTGCCTCCCACTATATTTTTACCTTCAGGTAGTGTTGTAAGGGTAAACGTATCATTCTCCTTAAGAGAGTTCATCTCCTCCTGCATGGCCTTACTCCACAATTCTGACTCTGGTGAACTTATAGCCTCCTTTAGAGTGTGGGGTACATCACATGCAACTCTATAACAATAATCAATACTGGCTAGTGCATGGTCATCATCACATTTTATTCCACACTCATAATCCCTCAAATACTGTGGAGGCCTCTTCTCTCTCTGTGGATAACGCCTGCTCTCAACACTTTCCCTTTCACCTGTGTTGGGGTTTGGGTCACACGTTTCAGATCTTATGTCCTGGGGATTTATTAATTCTATTTTCTCAGGTTTTGATAGGTGAGTTTCGGCGCTCTCCCTACGCACATCATCTTCACACGTTAACTGATCTGTCTGAGTGTGGCATTCTGTCCCACTCTTTGTGATAAACTCCACCAACCTACTTTTGTTCACTTTTCCTGAGTCTGGATAGAAAACTAGATATGCAGGGCTATTCTTGTCATAACCAATGAAAATCCCTTTTTCACATCGAGAGTCTAACTTTTTCTTGTTCTGTTTGTATGCATAGCACTCTGACCCAAATATTCTCATTCTTGAAAGATCAGGCTTCTTTCCAGTCAGCATATAGTATGGGGTCTGTTCTACACGTCTGTTATAACATCTGTTGCGAATAACAGCTGCAGTCTGGATTGCGTACGTCCATAACATTTTTGGTAAGCTACTCTCGATTAACATACACCTTGCCATATCAAGCAAAGTTCTCCAGCTCCTCTCAGCTGTCCCATTCTGATGGGGTGAATAGGGAGCTGAGGTTTCATGTCTAATTGCATTTTTGCTGAGCAGGGACTGAAATTCCCTGGATGTAAACTCGGTGCCATTATCAGATCTCATACATTTAATTTTACCATAAGGTGAAACATCAGCAATGAACTTCTCGGTTCCTTTGACTGTATCACTCTTTGCTCTCAAAAAATATGTAAAGATTGCACCTGAATAGTCATCAGTAAAGGCCAAGATATACCTGAAACCATCTTTTGCTACCGGCTCCATAGGTCCAGCTAAGTCTGTGTGCACAAGTCCAAGGGGAACTTTTGCTTTTTCATCTGCCTCCCTGTTCCTGCTCTGAGCAAACTTTCCCTGTATGCACACTTCACATTTTAAATTAGACATTTCAGTTCTACCTTTAATTTTCATCCCCTTTGTGACATTTTCCAGCTTCAACACATCCTCATAATTACAGTGACCAAGAATTTCATGCCATGTGTGGATATCGTAACATACATGACATTGATCAACATCGTCTGTAACCGTGCTTAAATAGAACAGTCTATCATACACCTGAATGTCAAATGTTACACCGTTCTTATGAACAAGTCTGTTCTGACCTTCTTTGAAAATGACCGTCGCTCCCTGGGACGTCGCTGCCTTGACTGAGAAGATGTCCTGTGGAAAAGATGGGACGTACAACGCCCCCATCAGCATCGTTTCCACCACTTGACCATTGTTGTCTCTCAGGCGAACTTTGGCCGTACCTTTCCTCAAGGCGATACCGCTGGTCCTCTCTCCATCAGCCAGCTCTAGGATGTGCTTATGTGGCTCAAAACTTTCATCAAAGTCCTTGAACTGTGTCATGTCCCGGATGATATGCGACGTGGCTCCTGTATCAACCATGAGACCTTTTTCCCTCACCTCGCTGGCCAGGACGGCATCCACTTGGCCCACCTTAAAAGCAAAGGTGTGGTCCTCCTCATCCATCACCTGCTTCACGTTGTCCCGCTTTCTCCACTTGCAATTCACATCCCTGTGCGTGGAACTTTTACAAAAATTACACCACTGTCGCTGTTCTCTATGCTCACTCGTAGTAGAAATGCACTCCACAGCCTTATGTCCCTTCTGTCCGCAGTTGAAACAGGTCAATTTCATATTCCACCCGTCTCTTGCTTTCACCTTCATCACGCTGTCATCCTCTGAGCAAGCAGCACTAAACTTTTCTGTGCTCTCATAACTCCTCAGCTTTGTTTTGAACTCCGTGAAAGTTATCGTTTCATCACTTTGGGTTATGTGGATGGAAAATAGCTTAAAAGAGTCCGGTAGGCCCTTCAGAACCATTGCAATCAACAAGCCATCACTTAAAGTCTCTTCCGCATTTCTCAAAGCTGTAATAGCGGTCTCTGCGCGAATGACATAATCTGTGACGCTCTCATTGACAGCTTTCTGAAGAGACGTAAGCTCTGTGTATAAGCTGATCACTCGTGGTTTCCCTTTACCAGCATAGTGTTCTCTCAGAATCTTTAGCGCCTTTCTTCCATCATCCGCTGCATCTCTCATCACAAGGGAAAGGCTTTTATCATCCAACAGCTGAATCAGTTCTGCATACGCGTCCTCATTTTTCTCCGCGTCTTCTTCTACACCGTCATCATCAGGTGGTTCGCTCAGTATGGTGCTCTTCAAACTGAGCAGACGCAGGTGCGCAAGAAACTTAGTTTCCCACAGTTCATACTTTTTCTCATCCCCGTCAAAACATAAACGGTTCCACCGGCTTCCAAACTCCTTCCTGGGCCCATAACCTGTTGAGTTCGCCATCATAACATAAAGGGTAGAAAACCGGCTAAAACATGACGGAGGAATAAACTCACGGAGCCATCGGGTTTCGTTTGACTGTCGTGCACACTCACACAGGAGCATGCAGTCATTTTATTAAATTGCAACACCTGAAAAACATTATGAACGAACCACACCCCTTAGACTCACACCCCCTTAGTCAACAGTCATAATAAGAGCACATTCAAGGTCACCAATGTTCAACAATTCTGATGAGCTGTCGGACACGGGCCGGGCTAGGGCCTGAGCGTCTAGGGCCAGGGCCGGGCTAGGGCCTAGATTTGAGGCCCGTGCAGGGCTCTACCCACTCGTTTTTTCACATCTTTTATTTCCTCACACGCGAAGTCCACAGTTTTTTTAACACCATCTAGCTGCAACGCCAGCTCATCCATTCTTTCATTTATTAGTTTCGACAGGGAAACGACGACATCTATGTCTTCTACCTTGGAAGAAAGCATCGTTTTTTTTCGAGCTGGAGATTGTCTGGGCGACAGGGACAGAGGAGGAAATTCTTCCATAAGATCCTCCATTACTGGCAAAGTCACCGAGCCAGTCGTGTAGTCATGAATGTTAATTAGAGGGTTTCTTCCTGAGGCGGCGTGGCTAGCATCACCTGTTGGCATTGTCAACTTTGCTTTTGGGTTTTTCAGCGGCCTTTTATTGTCGCGGGTCGACATCTCAAAGGTTAAATCCTCTTCACAAAGTTCCTTTAGCGTTAAGCACTATAAATGATTATAAGGTCCAAACAGAAAGGTTGTTTTTAACCGTATTCAAAATGTTCGATTGCACAGCTCGACAGTAAGCGTCTACCTACTCGGCCATCTTGGTCCGCCCCTCATATTCTGTTGATACTTTAAAGGTGCAGACTGTGACGCCCAATGACGTCTTATTTAGTCGTCCAACAAACGTCCTGTATTAACGTCCGTAGAATTTCTGTATAAGGGCTAATTATACTACTCCAAATGTGGTCATTGTGGACGTCACATTTTTATACCTTAAAGGTGCAGACTGTGACGCCAAATGACATCTTATTTAGTCGTCCAACAAACGTCCTGTATTAACGTACAGATACAGTGCTTTGATACTGCACTGTTCATAACCTTTGTCTCATTTTTCTGTTGCTTCATTTGATTGCTTTCCTTTCCACCACCACTCTAACTCAACTGGAAACACATTCCAATGTAGCCTAATCCATCCATTTCCAGTTGAAACCTGCCCCTGAGCCAAATGCTACAGGAAAATTAACTGGTCCAGAAAACAGGCCCTCCACCCACTGGAAAGGGATAGGCATAGTTATGCACTGAGGTTTAAGAAATCAATTCAATCCCCACTCATTTTAATTTTTGTATTTTTTGTAAATCACTGTATGATCTGCACAATTTCAGTTACACAACTATCACACAAGTGCAAAACAAGACGCAAATGTTGAGTGTGTGTGTGTGTGAAGTGTTCAGATGCAAAAGCCTCAAAGTGCCATTTGAAATTTTCTTCTAGAATGATAATTTTTATCAAGCTTGTATATTTAAGTTCAGTAATTTCACTTAAATGACAATTAATAGGTAATCTTCATTGCCATTTAAGTGAAATTACTGAACTTAAATATACAAGCTTGATAAAAAATTATCATTCTAGAAGAAATTTTCAAATGGCACTTTGAGGCTTTTGCATCTGAACTCTTCATGTGTACATGATCAGTGACTATGTGGAGTGAACCCTCCACCTCCACTTCTTTTCTTTTCACTTTCTTCTTCTAATGGAGTCCTCCGTAGCCGTTTGGTCGAACTTCATAACTCCATCTGCACAAGTACAAAAACACACATAATTACTATCATACAAAGGCACTCTGCAGTCATACATCAAGTCCCTCATTCTTTTTTTTTATCTGGCCTTGCCTTGTAGTGCTCTGTATATCTTTGTGTTTCCGAAAGGCCTCTTGCCTTTTTGCCCCCTCCCCTTCATATTAAAAGATACCATTACGGCATTAGAGAAGAGTCTAAAGGAAAAGAATTTACATTTAGAAATCAATAGGAGAAAGTATGTTCTGTGGCCACAAACACATGGAGTCAAAGTCCTCCAAAGTCTCCATCCTTTCGATGTTAACTGGTGAACTGGCAGGTTGGCTTTGCTTTAAGCAAGTTCTTATGTCAGCAAGTATGTCTAGGACTTTTTTCTGGTACACTGAAATCAATAAACACAAATGAAGATCACAATCATTACAGTCATCTCCAAAGTTATGTGAACAGCAAGGCACATTTCTTTCTTTTTGTTGTACATTGAAGACATTTGGGTTTAAGATAAAAAATACCAATGTGATACTAAAGATCAGAATGTCAGCTTTCAATTCCTGGTATTTACAGTACATCTAGATCTGTTAAACAACTTATATCACCCCTTGTATGGGAATATGTGACTGACAGGTGGTTCTCGTTGCCCAATTGTTTACTTTTAGGTTGACACTGTCACACATTGATAACCGACCACTCCAAGCCAATGGGAAAGTCCGTCTTCTGTTGGTCACTGCATCTGCACCACATAAAGTCTGAACATTTTTAAATATTGGGGGCGCCTTACAACCCATCAAAAACCCCTACCACAGTTTTCGGCTGATTTCCCAATTCTACTCACTGATAATTGCGCACCTCATCTTATTTTTCATGAATCACATGAAATATTATTCCTGGGTCTTTTGACGCATTACCTTCACTTTGCACTAACGTTAAATCAAAAGTGAGCGTTTACATAGGATTCCGCGCTGCGAAATGCTTTGGATTTGCAAACATTCTGTTATGTTATTGTTATGTTATCATATTTGTTTGTTTTCTTTATGACAAAGGCAGTGGCAGACCACAAAAATCGCAGCATTAGTCAGTTTAAAGTATTGCCATACAGAGAACCAAGCCATAGTGGCCTTGGATTGTGGGACTTTTAAAGGCCAATCACGACCAGATTATTGGGCAACCAATGACGGCCAAAATAAAACCCCAGCAAATGTACAAAACGTGTAGTGGAATCTGCTACTTGTTAAGCTTCGGTGCCGTGCAAAAGTTGTTTTCAAAAGTAGGCTAACTATGGCCAATGTTTAGCTAACGCTAGCTGGTGGAGATGCACTCCCTCCCCCACAACAGGCTAGTTTAAGACAATAACGCTAAAACAGCTAAAATTAGTAATGCTTAATTTAACATAAACTTCACTAAGTTGACCGAACTTACCTTGAAAACAAGGATTTTTCAGACAAGGATTTTTTAGACCTAGGCTACTAATGAATCACGTTGAAAAACAATGTTAATATTTATAATAGAAAATGCATTCACAAAGCTAAGCATGTCAATGATTAATGCCTCATCAAAAAAAATAAAACATTTAAAAAATAAAGTCATAAAAAATAAAGTCAATCAAACATTTCCCTACATTCATTGATCATGTCAATTTCCTGCACCTGTCTTAGACGTCCACATGGCGTCACAGTCTGCACCTTTAGGGAACCCAAATCTGACTTCCAAACATGACGTAGAAAATACCTCATTTGGAGGTAACTTTGCAAACCTAGATCATGTCAATTTCCTGCACCTGTCTTAGACGTCCACATAACATCCAGAAAATTACCTATTCCGGCGTTCAAATATTGGAACATTATATTGACGTCCAGGTGGGGTCATAGTTAGATGTCCAAATAGCGGACCTAGATTGCACGTTGCATAAAGGTCAAAAATTGGTCTTGGACCGACTGACGCAATATAGACATGATCTGCCTGTCCAATAGACGTCTGATGTTTAGTGGGTTATTATTATTTGTTTTTTCTATTATTTTTCTTACGACTATTCGGGCACTTTTGGGGCCCTTAGCCTGCTCAAAAACTCTTGAAACGCGGCTGAAAACGATCGTCATTAGAATAGCACGCCCCTATATATTCAAGTCTCCGCTTCCCCCACGCCCTCATTTTACGCCATGGACACACGGAAGACGGCAAAGAAGAGAAACTTCTCCGACGTGGAGCCGAAATGACCTATCACAATGCATTATTTTACAGCACGTCTTTTGAAACAATTAGCATTCAATTTCGAATCACGTCACATGTATTGGGGTGTACAATAGTGATGATGATGATGTGATGTGGAGTACCATTCATTCACATTAATAATTGCATGACAATTTGTAATATTCTTATTATTATGATTTTTATTATTAATGACGATTATTGTTATTTAGAAGAACGTTGTTATTATTATTTGTATTATTATTATTATTTAAAAGAAGAAGAATGTATTTTTTTTTTTTTGTCAGTCTGAATGATTTTTTGGTCATTGAAAGACTTTCATTACCGAACCCAGTCCGTGCACAGCTGCCGGGCCTAACCATGAAACGTCAGGGTAAAGAGCACAGGCTCGCAACTGAAGGAATACATATGGCTACAAATCAAATGCTTTGGTAAAGTCACACAAATTAAATATTGAAGTCCATGTTGCACAAAAATAAATGAAGTTCCTAAACGTAAGTTAGGGAAGAGCGAGCCCATCCAATCTTTCAATCAACAAACAGAGTATATAAGCAGCCGCTTACCTCTCCCTAGTATCAGCTGTTCCAGGATCCCTCCACCTCCCCAAACTCCACCTTCATCTTAGGTACCTTGCCCTTTAATTAACAGGTCCTACATTTAGCCACTGGGGGGTATATCAGAGCTCGAGTTGAAGCTGCTTCATCGAGCACCTCTCCAGCGGACAGCAAGCCAAATAAGTTTAACCTAATATCTTAAAGACTTTATGGGCAAACGAACTCGTTAAACACTGAAGTTTATAATTACTATGTTGTTGTTGTTGGTCATAATATATCATATCTTTTAGTTTGTCAGTGCGTTTTGTGGTGTTAGGAATTGTTTTTCTGCGCATTTCCGCACTAACTCAAAACGTGCGTACACCACCTCCTGAGCTGGCGTAGGATTTGAGCATGCCGTACGCCAACGTCCATATTGATAAATCTCAAAGTCACCGTGGTTTTGGGTGTACGCCAGGTGTACGCTGGAAATTTGGTGTACGCACTTTTGATAAATGAGGGCCAATAACTCTAATTATGAGCCCGAGCCCGATTTAAACCCGACCATTATTAATACGTGGGCCGTTATAACCGGGGGCGACGCCCGATAATTTTTTTAAGCGGGTGCTAAACCATATACAGGTGGGAGCTGCGCAATTTTATATATATATATATATATATTATACATGGCAATAAATGTGCAAAAATTGGCCACTTAATATTTAATATTCGATTATTTCAACAATATATCAACAATGAAAGTTTTAATTTTATTAAATTGAACAAAGCACAACATTCAGCATTCAATCAAATATTCTTAAAGATTCATTATTATGAATAATGTTATTTCGACATATGTGTGCGTGCAACAAGCAAGATGTGCATTTGTAAATTCGGTGACAAGCGTGCCGAGAATTGATTTAGTTTATGATGAGATGTGCTGCAGTTCACGTGGTGCCTCCATGTCATGATTATATTGTCTGCTATATTTGCCTCTTATTTATTAAATCCAGGCAATTGGTTGATGAAAAATGTATTAAAATTAAGATACAATTTATACAAAACGAAATTCACTTTAAAGAAAGTGACTTTCATAATCAACATTATAATATTTGAATAAATATGAAAGTAAATACGCTTATTTAATTTGTACAAATTGCTGCACATTCATTTAATTTTGAACTTACACATAAGTTGAAAGGCATGTATTGCATTTATTGCGTGCATTTATTAATTATTATCTTTATGAATAAAGTAACAAGGATGAAGCATGTAAACTACGTTATTTATTTATTCAGAATCGAATGGATCGCAAATGGATCTGAATGAATGACCCTGTTTTTGCTGTCATAGGCGAGCAGCGCGCCGAATTTGCACTCAACAAAGCCAACACATATGTTGTCACTGCCCATGACTAGTTTAAAATATTTCCATACCTCCGACTTTCCTTCATACTTGCTCAAAGTTAATTCTCCTGTTTTATTTTTTTTCTTTATTTCTTCAAGCTCCATGTTGCACTTAAGATACACAATACAGCGTGCGAGTGGAGGAGACGCTGCGCGTGACACGTGACGTGCTTGATCAAGGGCCCGACCCGACCCGACCCGAGCATAGTGGCGGGAAATATCGGCTCGGTCGGGTCGGGTCGGGCTCTGGCTCAGGCAGAGAATCTAAGCTCTACCCGGGCGTGGCCGGGGGGCTCGACAGCGCCCCCTGGAACGGGGTCCGAAAACTTGGTCCATAAATCAAACACACTTGCATGTAATAATATGAAACTCGGTACACATATAGATCTCATCGGTTCATATATACTTCATACTCTTACTTTTTACCCCAGCCCAACAGGAAGTCGGCTATTTAGGGTTGTTTGTAAAACGCATGCAATGGAATTTGAAGTAGGCTACTTCTCCTAGAGAATTCAAAGAAATGCCACGAAACTCGGTCAGTGTGAAGTCAAGACATTGAGGATGAAAAATTGCCAGGGGATTTTTGATATCTCGAACGGTTTCGCATAATTATGGCGAGAAACGTGAAACAGGAAGTGTGTTATAACTTCAGCATACATTAACTGATGTTGATGAAACTTCAGCAGTGTGTTCGCTGTAAGAGGCCGATCACATGGATGTGTCAAAGTTATAGCGCCACCAACTGCCAGCAGGAAGTGTGTCACTTTCTAAATGCTTTGAAATCACCCTCTTATTTTTACCCGATTTGCTTCAAACTTCATCTGTATAATGTAAACACACGCCAGATGTAGACCTGTGAAAGGATTATTGATATCTTAGATACTGTTGCCATGGCAATGCATCAAACTTAAAAAAAAATTTTGGATGCTTTTGAAGCTCTTAGCATGCTTGAAATTGCATGAAACTCGTCAGACACATTACATTTATTAGCCAGTAGATATGTGCAAAGTTTCAGAAACAGGCGTGGTGAGGGCTCAGTAGCGCCACCTTTTGACAAAAGTGGGGTTGTTAGTTTTATCTACAGTTACAAAAATCGGTATGCATATTGTACTCCTCAAGCCGGACAACTTTCTAATTTACAGTCATTAGCTCGGACCAACAGAAAGTCAGATATTTTGGTTTGAATGTGGTCATTCTCTCTCTGTGCCTGTCTGGGTGTGTGTGTGTTTGTAGGGGGAGGGGGAGGGGGGCTAGATTAACCATTTCAGTGCTGTATGGTATTAAGCCTTGTATTTTTTAAATAAGTTTTTTTTTTAAAAGAAAGTAAAGGCATATAACCAGTTTAATTGTAGTGCATTGACAATAGTTTTATATAATTAGTTTATTAATTAAATCAACTTGGTCCATAAATCAAACACACTTGCATGTAATATTATGAAACTCGGTACACATATAGATCTCATCGGGCCAAACAACTTTAAGCCAGCCCAACAGGAAGTCGGCTAGCTATTTTGGTCTGAATGTGGATGTTTTGCAAAACCAGCCTTTACATTTTTACTCACTCCTCTTAAGTGGTTTATTTTATTCCCACCAAACTTTTTCAAAATGATGAAAATACATTAACGATGCTAAATTGTTAACGGATATTGAATATCTCAAACGGTTTTACTATGGTGAGGGATTATGTCAAAAAAAGAATCAGGAAACGTCTTATATCTTCAAAAAATGTAATTATACCCAATTTATTTTTTTATATAATTATACGAACTAAACTCATTTTGTTCTATTTTTTCAATTCAAGTTGTATGAAAAAGTTTAAAACAGGCTATTTAGTGCTATTTGGTAAAAAAAAAAAATCATACATAGGGCTTTACTTCCCTCTTGTGTCCAAAATGATATCAACATAGTACATAACTTTTTTTATCAGGTATGGCTATTGTATTTATATATAAATTAGTGGTGGGCATAGATTTTTAATTTTTTTAATCTAGATTAATCTCACTGTAATCTTGGAATTAATCTAGATTAAAATGGCTCATTTGAATTCTGGCGAAGGCATTCAGAATATGTATGCTACCCAAATAAATAACATCGTAGGTAGTTTGTAAAATGGGCAGGGGCGGAGCTAGACTCTCAGTACAGTGGGGGCGGGGCTAGACTCTCAGTACAGTTGGGGCGGAGCTTCATCATGGGGCTCTCTGCTTCCAGGTCATTTTAAAATTAAAACCGTAAAAAAAAGGGAAAAACGGAAAATATCTGATGAATGCATATGTAATAATGTGTCAGTTGTTGAGCCAAGTAAGCTTATGTTAAATAAAACACAAAGACTATCTCGTTCTTTTCCTTTAATGCGCCCGATTTATATTTTCTCTCCATTTTCGTAATTATTCTCTACATTATACATTCGCACCTCACGACACCCACTGTACTCCTGAGGCAAGTAGGCCTGCCTTATACGCTGTTTTTCGGTTCATTTATGACTCACAAGACGAGCTTCAGTTCACGCGCCGGCCCCTCAGTGTCGTGATTATCTATTGTCTGCTATACTTATTTCTTATTTCTTAAATCCAGGCAATTGGTTGATGAAACATTGATTAAAATTAGGATACAATTAATACAAAACGAAATTCACCTTAATGAAAGGCTTTGTGCTTTGTTTGATGTGAAATTTTTAAAGCAGTCTTTCAGTGCCTTTCAGAGTGGTCAAGTCCGTAACGAGGAACTGTCACGTAACGTTGTTTTTCCCTCATAAATGCGTACACGAAAAATAAGACAAAATGAATATTTTATGTTGTGTGGAGAGCCAACCCTTCTTCATCCGGCGGGAAGTGTTACTTTTTGTACTTTTGCCACCTAAAAGTAATTTTTTTTGTGTCACGTCCGTTACGGATGTGTATTTCCCTCATATTAAATATAAAATGCATAGACTGATATTTTCAGACGTTTCAATATATTGGTATTAAATGCCTCTTACAGTGCAATTCCACTAGGTATACATCTGAGCTAAAATATCAAGGTGAAAGTCATCATAGCTTTAGACCCAGCTCCCAACCTAACTTTGAGAATAGATGAATAGCGATATTTATTTTTTTATCTATCGCCCGATAAGAGTCTCACGTTAACGCAGCACGTTAATATATATATATTATAGGGATGCAGCAATACAGTTAGCCCACGGTTCAATACATACCTCGGTTTTTAACCACGGTTTTCGTTTCGGTTCTGATGGCTTGACACATAAGAGTGTTTTTTTGTTATTCTATGCTTAGCCAATATGAACAGTAAGAGGTTAAGGAGAAAAAAATAAAACCGATTTATTGCAGTACTCCTTTATTTTACTTAAAAGCTAAGAAAAGTCCACTAATTCCTAGCGTATAGTATAATATAAAATGAACACTGACATTTCACAGCTGCTGGTAGCCCATGTACGAACTGGGGAACACATACATTCCTAAATTTTGAAAATATACATACATGTGAAGTTGGTAAACATAAATTGACCATTTCAAATAAACATACTAGCACTTCAGTAAACATAAATAAACCATCTTAATTAAACTTAACAGTAATCCAGTGTCCTTCATTCAGAATGTAAAGTGCAATTTCACTTAGGTCAGCTATCTATTCCTGTATTTTGAGGTTTCCGTTTGAGTAGGCTACACATGTAAAACAATGCTTGTCACGGGCTGGTTGAAGCAGGCCAAACCGGAGCAGGAAGCCTCCAGGGCGGATCAGGTAGCGCAGGAGGCCGGGGCGGAGCAGGAAATGCAGGAAGCCAGGGCGGATCAGGACTTTCGGGCGGCCATGGCGGTGACGCACCTTCTGGTGGCCATGGCAGAGACGCCCCTTCGGGTGGTCATGGCGGAGACGCCCCCTCGGGCGGCCATGGTGGGGTCCTATATCCCCCCCCCCCAAAAAATTTTCTTGGGGAGAGTGACAGGCTCAGGAACGTGCTCTGGGACAGGCTCGGAGCTGGAAGAGGACCAGCGGAGAAGGCTCGGCAGGCGTGACGTGAAGCTCTGGCTCGGCAGGCGTGACGTGAAGCGTAGGCAGAAGACAGGGTACTTCAGTGTCGAAGTCAATTATGTTGATTTCCTCTGGACTCTGGATGAGAACCGGAACAGAGGACTCCTGAGGGCCAATCTCGGCGTGACGAGACAGCGGACACAGTGGGGAGACAGGGACAGAAGGGAGATCTGGGACTATGTCAACGGTGTAGGGCGATCCACTCACCCACAGGATGTTGTCGATATATTCCCTCAGGGAACATGTGGTGGCAGTAGCTGGAAATTGCCCAAAGAGTGGATCGTCCAGACCCATCCAAAAGGAGTGCTTGAGGGCTGCCTCTTTCCAGGACACCTGATGGGCGGGGTGGAGGAATTCCTCGATGTAAGTCTCGATCGGACGTGATTCTGGGAGAGGCTGAGGAGAAGGTCAGTGGGATCTTGAGGGTAGAGGAAGATGCCCATACTGCTGCTGTAATGGTCGATTCTTCAGTTAAGGTCTGTCGTTCTTAGTGATGTGACATTTGAACCAAGGCGTCGGAACTCGTGTCGAGAAAAAATGGGCGTGCCAGATAAAGCCGCGATTCGAGGCTTTTGTTGTTAACGTGAAAATCACGTGACTAATGACAAACGAGGCCTCGGTTTGTGTGAAGACGTCATCGGTTCAGTCTGAGTTTCTCTTCCGGATAAACGGGGTTCGAAACTCGCGCCACCTTCTGGGTGTTGCAGGAGTAGAAGCAGGTGTAGTAGTGTCCGAGAGTCAGAGAAATCTCATTGGCATTGTTGTTATTGTGTCATAAATATGTTAGGGCTGTAAATTATTACATTATATCAGATTAGAATACTTAGTAGGCCTATATTGTTATTAATAATTATAGTATATTATAGTCCTGTTAAATTAATTAGATAACACTATTTGGATTGCTTTGGATTGTTGGATCTGGACTGGACTGCTTTTTGTTTTGGATTGCCCTTTTGGATTTGTTTGCTTTTTGCGACTCTTCTTTTTTCCTGGTAATGGAACCAGCAAGAAAGAGGAGATCCTCACCGTCTGGGCTCAACAGAAGCATCAGTATCCTCGTTTATACCAGCTGTCACTGGCATTTTTATGTTCCCCTGCATCCTCTGTTCCTTGTGAAAGGATCTTTTCCAAGGCTGGAGAGGTTTTGTCCAAAAAGAGGAATCGTCTAAACCCTAACACACTTGAAACATTTTTTTGTTTCTCTATAAAAATCTATTGTAATCCTTCCTTCTCCCACCCCAAACTGCAGTGTTGCAGTTTGCTCCTCTATATCCCCAGTCCCATAAGCACAACACTGCACTCAAACTAGTAACAGTTCACTGCACAAAACTTTATTAAACTCCCTCCACCATAAGCACTGCACTCAACACAGTGTCATACTCTCACTATCCAAACAATTTATGAATAATTAATTAACTGTGTGTGTGACAGTTGTCTCTGCACGAGTAAATTCATCATAAGTGTGCTTAGGTCATTGGTTCAGAATTAATTAATTTGTATGTTACTTCTTTGTACAGTAGCTAGGTGTCACTAGTGAGCAATGCTGAATGAAGCTTCGAGTAATGAACCTTTGGGTGAAGCAATGGGCTGTGAGGTCTCAGTGGTTCAGGAAGCCTCATTTTGCCATCACTAGTCGTTCTGTCACGGGCTGGTTGAAGCAGGCTTGGAATGCAGCAGTTTTATTAAATAAACTAGAACAATCTTATACTGGACGCAGAGGAAACATCACAGGAACAACCAAGCTTGTAGCAACAACGCCAGACCAGGAACAGACTGAAACACAGGATTTAAATACACAGGGAACAGATCAGGGAAACAGGACACAGCTGGGGCAAATGAACTGATAATGACAGGTAAACAGGTGAATGAACTAAACAGTAACGAGGAGCGGATAAATAGAAACAGGACTGAACCAAATACAAAAAGAACGGGGGAAACACAGGACACACATGTAACAGCTTGCACACAGTCATTTTTTTGTTTACCGTTTTTTCTTCCTCGGTATTATACTCAACAGCAAAACCGAAATGTCCCCACACCACGGATTTGAAAGACGCCGGCGCTTCCTCGTACTGTAGCCTCACTTCACCGCCGCTTATAATGTTAAAGTGTGGAATGATGGTTAAGCCGCGCGCCCCCTAACTTACTCGTGGCCATCGCGGGGAGGAGTTTCCTCATCTCAGCTCGTAGACTTACAGGCACACACAAACAGTCAATTCGGAGAGAAATAAAACGCACATAAATTATTTAAACGTAAAACCGAAAAACCGCAATTCACAAGCGCGTATTGAACCGTGGATGTCGTACCGAACGGTTCAATATTATATTGAGAATTGTGGCATCCCTAATATATATGTAGACCTGGATGTAGACCTAACCTTTCAGAAGGTTGCTCACGCATACTTTGTGATTGATATGTACCCTCGATGCGCACTTTTGCAGAGCCCACACCAATGCAAGCTCTACAGTACACTTCTTTCCGACAGTCAAAGCGGAGTTACGTTTTTGCACGTCGTGCACAATAACCCTAAAGGCACCAGGGTGGCGGTGCCTCCGGCTTTTTATATATATATGTAAATATAGCTGCGAGCAGCGATTACGGGCCAAAGCCGGCGGTACCGCCACCCCGGTAAAGGCACCGGGGTTGCGGTGCCACCGGCTTGGGCCCATGATCGCTGCTCGCAGCTATATTTATGTTTATTACTTGTTATACATTACTGGTCAAAAGGTTGGAAACATTAAGTTTTTTAAATGTTTTTGAAAGAAGTCTGTTTTACTCACCAAGGCTGTATTTATTTGATTTTTTATTTATTTGAAACAGTAATATTGTGAAATGATTTCAATGTGAATATATTGTTAAGTGTAATTTATTCCTGTGATCAAAGCTGAATTTTCAGCATTACTCCAGTCTTCAGTGTCACATGATCCTTCAGAAATCATTGTAAAACGCTGATTTTGTGCTCATTTATGATCAATTTTTATTGGTGCTCAATTATTAATAATGGTTCTTTTTGCATACTTAATTACATTTACATTTAGTCATTTAGCAGACGCTTTTATCCAAAGCGACTTACATCTGAGGACTAACCAAACGAGTCATCGTGAAGAGACAATAAGAACCCAAGAAGTGCTCAAAATACAAACTTCAAACATTGCTCAGAGTAGCATAAACCAGACAAGTGAGGATTTAAGTTTTTTATTTTTTTTATTTTTTATGTTAAGTGCTCACGGAAGAGATGAGTTTTCAGTTGTCTTTTAAATGCTGTCAGGGATTCTGCATTCCGGATGAGGGTGGGCAGATCGTTCCACCAGCATGGAACCGTGAATGAGAATGTTCTGGAGAGTGATTTTGTGGCTCTTTGTGAAGGTACCATGAGCCGTCGTTCATTGATTGATCGTAGGCTTCTGGTAGGGATGTAGACTCGTAGGAGCGAGTGAAAGTAGGAGGGAGCTGAGCCTGTGGTCAATCTGTAAGCAAGTGTCAATGCCTTGAACTTGATGCGAGCAGCAAGTGGTAGCCAGTGCAGAGAGATGAACAGAGGAGTGACGTGGGCCCTTTTGGGCTCGTTGAAGATAAGACGAGCAGCAGCATTCTGGATCATTTGTAGAGGTTTAGTTGCACAAGATGGAAGTCCAGCCAGAAGAGCATTGCAGTAATCAAGCCTAGAGATAACCAGGGCCTGGACAAGAAGTTGTGTTGCATGCTCAGTTAGGAAAGGCCCGATCTTCCTGATGTTGTGCATTGCAAACCTGCATGATCGAGCTGTCTTTGTAATCTGGTCTGTGAAGGTCAGCTGGTCATCAAAGATAACACCAAGATTTCTGACCGTCTTTGATGGGGTGATTGAGGAATGTAAGGGGTATACAGTCAAAGACCCAGAACCAGATATGAAGAATGAAGACCCGGAGTCAGAATTATAAAAAATTAAAGAAAAGTTTTACTGAAGATAGCTTGCATTTTCATCAGCAGAAGTCAGCTTCAAGACTCACACAGGAGTTCGTAGGCCACCCCCCTTACAGTTACAAAGATCACAGCAGTTATACCATTTCCAAGGTCTAAGCTACGTCATTGCTTACAGGTTGAATGATTCTCATTGGCTAAGAAACATTAAGAGCCTAAACAATTTAACACATGTGAGGAGATAGGGGTGCCTATCGCCATTAGTCAAGATAGTTGTCGTCCACTCATTAGATTTAGGTCTGTGGTGGCCTCGCAGGTTAGAGAAGGGCGCCGGGTTGTCTGGTCCGAACGTCCAGAACCTACATAGAATGTCATACGCACACACACAAATAACAGACACTTGCAAATAACAGCTCCCATCAAGGCTGAAGAGAGTCTGAGCTCCTTATTATCAGTTAAGTATACCAAAACATAATGCTAAAACATTCACTCGTTTGGGAGAAAAACAGATAACTGACATTTACTCCCAAGGAAGGAAATACACTGGAAAGAATACATTTTAATACAACAATTAAAGTTCGATAGTAACGCTCAATATAGCTTGACCATATGTCCAACGAAGGATCATATGTGTCCACGCTGCCTTTAGGACCCTCTACTGATCCAAGAGAAAGAGACAAACGGCCTTGTGGGTTACGTGGCCTTCGTGTCCTGCGTGTACTACGTGCAATCTCAAAGTAAGATTGGAATGCACCTAAAAGAAACTGGTTACTTGCATCCATGCATTTAAGAAAATATAATTTCACAAGCACAAAGAATATAAAAATTATTATGTGATAATGAATATATTTGATTATTGATTTTTATAAAGGAAGTATATAACCATTCAAAATGATATATGATTATATATGTATTTGAAGAGGCAAGGGATTTTGACCAACCCTTCAGGAAGAATCTAGCTGGATAGTGAAGTCGTGCTGTGGAGACAGATTAGCAGGGAGGACGAGAAGCTCAGTTTTTGTCAGGTTGAGCTGCAGGTGATGTTCCTTCATCCATGCTGAGATGTCAGCCAGACAGCTTGAGATTCGAGCAGCTACTGTAGGATAATCTGGTTGAAATGAGAGGTAGAGCTGAGTGTCATCAGCATAGCAATGGTAAGAGAAACCATGTGCCTGTATGATGGGTCCCAGTGATGTGGTGTAAATGGAGAAGAGGAGTGGTCCAAGAACTGAGCCCTGGGGAACCCCTGTGCTTTGGATACCTCGCCTCTCCATGCGACCCTGAAGGACCTACCTGTGAGATAGGATTCAAACCAGTGGAGGGCAGTTCCAGTGATGCCTAGTGATGAGAGAGTGGGCATAAGGATCTGATGATTCACAGTGTCGAAGGCAGCAGACAGGTCCAGGAGAATGAGAACTGATGATTTGGAAGCAGCTTTTGCGATCCACAGGGCTTCTGTGACCGATAGTAATGCGGTCTCGGTTGAATGCCCTTTCTTGAAGCCAGATTGGTTGACATCCAGCTGGTTGGTCAGAGACAGGAAAGATGATACTTGGTTGAAAGCAACTCGTTCAAGTGTTTTCGCAATGAATGGTAGGAGAGAGATAGGTCTGTAATTCTCTAAAAGTGGTTGGTTTTTTAAGCAGTGGAGTTACCCGAGCCTGCTTAAATGCTGTAGGAAAAGTGCCAGAGTGTAGGGATGAGTTGATATGTGTGTGAGAGTAGGTAGAAGTGTGGGAGAGATGGCTTGTAGAAGGTGTGAGGGGATGGGGTCTAGAGGGCAGGTGGTAGGATGACTGGAGAGGAGAAGTTTAGATACTTCTTCCTCGGTTAGTGGAGAGAAGGAGGAGAGAAGGTTATTGGCTGTGGGAGTGGTTGGTCTAGGTTCCTGTGTGTGTGGATTAGAGAACTGACTGCTGATAGTTGTTGTTTTGTTGGTGAAGAAGTTAGCAAAGTCATCAGCAGTTAGTGAGGAGGTGGGTGGTGGTGGAGGTGGACAGAGGAGAGAGTTGAATGTCTTGAAAAGTGTTCGTGTGTTAGGGGCGGTGTTGATCTTGTTGTGGAGGTATGAAGATTTTGCAGCGTGAACATCAACAGAAAAAGCAGAGAGCAGAGATTGATACATACTCAGGTCAGATGTATCATTCGATTTGCGCCATTTTCTCTCCGCTGCTCTGAGTTTGGTCCGGTGTTCACGAAGAACCTCAGATAACCAAGGGTTAGAGGGAGTGGCGCGCGCTGGCCTGGAGGAGAGAGGGCAGATAGTGTCTAAAGAAGAAGTTAAAGTGGAGCATAAAGTATCCGTTGTGGTCTTCACATCCAGAGATGAGAATTTTGAGGGTGAGGGAAGAGAGGAAGACACAGCAGAGGAAAGATGGGAGGGAGAAAGTGAGCAGAGGTTTCGTCTGAAAGTGACTGGTAGGGGAGTTGTATGGAAGTAAAATAATGTCAAATGTTTTTGAATTAAAAGCCTGTTGAATTGCACTACTTGAAAAAAAATAGGCATTGCATTAACCATGCTTGCATTTTTATGCATTGTATTTTTAGGGCTTGAATTTTTATGGGCTGAAATTTAGCATGGTTGAATATTTAAGCTGTGAATATTTCAATTAAAAACATTTCAAACACATTTTCATTATTAAAAATTCAATAATCCATATTCACCATTCATATTTCATTTCCAAAATATTCAAACTGTTTAAAAATACAACCAATAATATTCAACAGGCAATTTTCGGTCCATTTTATTTCGCTTTTCAAATTCGCTTCCACAAATTCAGTGGTTCAAATTCGACAGTAAATTCAACATTGACGTCCAGGAACTGCAGGAAAAGCAGAAAATTGCCGAGCATACTCTCCATCTGCTGTTAGTCGATCTCACCAGCAGGGGGTGCAAAAGCACGTGTTGTTGACGAAGACCAGCAAAATTAGAGCAAGTCATTCATTCATAAAACTCATTTACAGCAATGTAAGTTTATTTGTGATTATTATGACGGCTGTTTTTGTTAAATTCGGTGCCTTCACGGTTACTTTTCCTGTGTAGCCTACATGCATATTTCTCTACCGTGAACGAGATCATAATTTTATTCCCCGATGCGGATATACAGATCCAATGTTACATTTTTGAGGTTGACATATATTCTCTTGGTTGTTTAGTTGCCTTAACTTTATATTGTGGCGATGTGCTGCATGCAGGCTATTAGGGTTTCCCTCAATAGCTGGGTTTCAGTCACGTGATTATGATGACGCGCGAAATTCAGATGGAGGGCAGGGAGCGAAGAGCGCAATGGACGAGATGGAGGAAAGTCCGTACTGTACTACTTTACACACTATTACAAGAGAAAGAAATAAACAAAAAATCAAACATATGTTGGACGTGATCCTTACGTTATGAAGAGGAGCGATTTTTCAACTGAATTTAAAGATTTTCCTGCTATCGAGGCGGTAGATATCAGCAACTACCTCGTCTTACAGACATACTTTGACTTTACAAAGTTCGGAAACGTTACACAAACATAGCCACTTAAGTTGCATTAACTCACCTTTGACGAAGTGATCACTGCACACACGGGTATTTTCCCATTCGGCTCCTCCCGACCGCAGACGTAGGTTTGCAAGCCGTTTTTCCGGAGTTTTTCGGTCAATTTCTTGCATTTTCCCCCCTTATGAACAACAACTTTTGGTACACGATAAATGATCGATTTAAGAAACCATAAACGACGCAAAACATAGGCATTTTGAGTTTGTTATAGTGCTTTCTAAATACAGCAAATCACTTCCTGCCCTCCATTTGCATTTCGCGCCATGGCAACGCAGTGGCGTGACGTCATATGAAAACAAGCTATACTTCAGGATTCCCCTGCTGGACATATACACTTAACGTAGCTTAATGGACTAGTGATGTAAAAGTCCAAACTCACAGGCAAGCAGAAGGACTCAGAATAACGCGCACAACTAAGCGTTTCAGTGATAGACTTGATGTTGGACATTCGCACATTTAGGGACCGTCTCTAAAGTGTATACGACTTTGGTATACACGTTTCTAACTTCAATAACATTTGAATAGAACGACTTACAGTCATAAAACCAACTGTAAGTGTTCATGTAGTGTCAGGCATAATGCGCACCCTTTGGATTTTTGATATTTATTCAAATAAATTTAAGTTTGCTATTGAAGTTAGAAACGTACATGCCAATGTTGTATGCAACTTTAGAGACGGTCCCTAAATGTGCGAATGTCCTATGTCAAGCCAATTTTACATTTAGTCATTTAGCAGACGCTTTTATCCAAAGTGATTTACCGTTAAACTAACAATAGGAGGTTAAACTAACAATAGGAGGACAACAATATGCAAGTGCTATGATCCCAGTTTAAGCTAATGCAATACACGTGGGCATTTTAGGACTTATATATATATATATATATATATATATAGAGAGAGAGAGAGAGAGAGAGAGAGAGAGAGAGAGAGAGAGAGAGAGAGAGAGAGAGAGAGAGAGAGAGAGAGAGAGAGAGAGAGAGAATAGAAAGTGTTAGTATTAATTGATCAAGTGTTGATTTTATGCCAGTATATCACGAAACGCTCAGCATGAAACTGCGCGTAAAGTTTATTATCTGAGTCCATCTTCTTGCCTGTAGCCTATATAGTAGCCTACAGCCTACATCCCCAATAAGGTGCAAGATTGGTCTTTCATATCACTGTATGTGTTAAGCGTTTTGTCCCAACGGAAAGGGAATCCTTGAGTATGAGGTATTGAGGGAAACCGATTATAATCCTGTTCATGGTAGAGAAAGCTGATGACATGTAGAATACACAGGCAAAGTAACAATGAAGTTATTGAATGAAACATAAACACAGCTTTTGTGTGTTTATCATCTTTTCCGCATATACTGTCACAGATAATCATTTCCATTTTATGAATGAATGTCTTCGTCAACAACAAGCGCTGTTGCACCCCCTGCTGGTGAGGTCGACTAACAGCAGATGGAGAGTATGCTCGGCAATCTACTGCTTTTCCTGCAGTTCCTGGACGTCAATGTTGAATTTACTGTCGAATTTGAACCACTGAATTTGTGGAAGCGAATTTGAAAAGCGAAATAAAATGGACCGAAAATTGCCTGTTGAATATTATTGGTTGTATTTTTAAACAGTTTGAATATTTTGGAAATGAAATATGAAAGGTGAATATGGATTATTGAATTTTTAATAATGAAAATGTGTTTGAAATGTTTTTATATTCAGCTTAAATATTCAACCATGCTAAATTTCAGCCCATAAAAATGCAAGCCCTAAAAATACAATGCATAAAAATGCAAGCATGGTTAATGTAATGCCTATTTTTTTTTTCAAGTAGTGCAATTCAACAGGCTTTTTATTTCAAAAACATTTGACATTATTTTACTTCCATACGTTGGTGGAGTGTGGATAGTGAGTTGCAGATTGAAAGTAATGAGGAAATGATCTGAAACGTGGAGAGGTTTTTGAAACCTCTCCAATATTTTTGTCTGGATTCTTTGATGAATAGAAAAGGTAAAAAGAACAGCATTTATTTGAAATAGAAATCTTTTGTAACAATATCAATGTTTTTACTGTCCTTTTTGATCAATTTAATGCGTTCTTGCTGAATAAAAGTATATTATTATTATTATTATTATTATTATATAGTACTTGCCCCAAACCTTTGAATGGTAGTGATAATTGTTTCCACAAAAAACACCAAAAAATAATATAAAAAAGTGAAGCAGCACAATTATTTATAATATTCAGAAATGTTTTTTTGATCAGACACTGAAGACTGGAGTAATGATGCTGGAAATTCAGATTTGATCACAGGAATAAATACAATTTTTGATGAAATAAATACAGATAAATGCAGAATTGTGTCGGCAGAAGAGACTTCTTTCAGAAACATGAAAAAACTCTTAATGTTTCCAAACCTTTGACTGGTACTGTACCTACAATCTTTATGTTTGTTTAAGAACATTTTGTCTTTTCATCTTAGGTGGTTCAGAGCTCAACATTGATGTTGAAAATGGCACAAGCGTCCACATTTACACTAGTGCGACTGCTGGCGTAAACACACAGTGCCAGGTTTGTGTACGCCAGGTGTGCCAGTCTTCTGTGGTCCTCGACAGCGACACGCATGTGAATTTCAGCTGTTCAGAGCCAGAGAACGAGTTCACCGTGCAGATCATCAGAGACGAGCCTGGTGAGAGCTGTCAGATAAAAATAATACTTTTACTCCTTACATTTTTCATTAAGACAAGCATATTTAACTGGTCATTAAGACAAAACATGTATTCAAAGATTTGTTTAAATTATGTATGCAAATTTGCGAAATGCTGACCATAAATGAAAAGTAGTATAATGTTTGCCATTCTATTACTAATGATATAAAAGCAAACACTATAATACTTTTTTTTATACAGTTTAATTTCTTTCTTTAACAGTTCTATCTATAATAAACAGAGACCGTCACTGCACCCGAAACCACATATTGGTGCTAAATTTTCATTTTAATGAACTCCGTGACCGTTAAAGTATGTTCTATATAGTATGAAAATGGGTAGTATGCATGAAATGAGTGTGACCCCTAAATGAGGAGCACCAGAGGGTTAAATTAAACATGTGCTCTTATTGTCACCTTAATAAATCTACTGGGTCTTTCTCTGACATGACACATTTGTTCAACAGTCATATCAGACATTGAACCCCCAAAACACCTTGCCATTCAAAAGTTCAATCGGACCTTCACCTGGAATCTGAATCCTCCTGCTACAAAGACACTCCACTTGAGTTTCAGTACGACTGGTTTACGGCAGATTGAGCTGACAGACGGCTGCCCAGACGAGCACGTTTACATGCTCACAGCGGAGAATGTCACTGTTGGGAGGTTTTGTCAGAGTGGAACTATTACACAAATCGATGCGTGTCAAGTTGGAAAACTGTCTTTGGAGGTGTCAGGAGGTCAACCTCTGGACGTGAAAGCTATCGGCGTATCTCAGGGATATGCCATTAAAGGTAAAGCTTATATATTTAAGCACAAATTGTCTAAACAAAGTTGTCATATGTGAATTGTTGAATTTTCTTTATTTTACAGCACTGGTTAGAATTCATGTTGTTCTCCCAGAGAGGAGTTCAACCCAGGATTTCTTCACCCCAAACACTTTCCCTGAAAATATGCAGATAATTTGGTATTTCAAAGTGCCCCAGGCGTACTACGCAGATGTTCGCATTCTGAGACACACTGCCTCCCATCTGAAACCATCCCTAGAATGAGGTACTTTTGGCCTCGCACGAAGAATCTGCTAATTCTGATGAATGAAAGCCAGCCAATGGTGGAGCCTGGTGACTTTTATCTCTACATAAGGAACTGCGACATGTCCTGGCCATCGCAAGGCCTAATGGTCCACTTTCAGGTCGCTGCCATCACAAGGACAAAGGGTAGGTAACATTTTTAATACAAGATGTTAATAGATTATGTTAACAAAATACAGGTGAAACTCCAAAAATTAGAATATCATGCAAACGTTATAATTTTGATGATTATGTCTTACAGCTTAAGAAAACCCCAAATTCAAAATATCAGAAAATTAGAATATTACATGAAATCAATAAAAAAAAAGGATTTTACATACAGAAATGTCGGCCCTCTGAAAAGTATAATCAATACTTTTGCATGTTATTTTTTATGTAGTACCGTCCTGAGTAAGCTGTTTCACGCAACAGATGTTTATATATAGTCCACGTTACAAAATAATAACTGGATTTACACAAATGAACCAGTTCAAAAGTTTACATACTCTTGATTCTTGATACTGTGTGTCTTTACCTGGATGATCAAGTCAAGTCACCTTTATTTATATATCACTTTATACAATACAGATAGTTTCAAAACAGCTTTACAGTGAAAATGATGCATTTTCGGCTGTTGTTCAGCTGAAGTCAGTTCAGTGTTGATTTAGATCATCAATTCAATTAGTTAATTTAATCTATTAAGCAGTTCTGCAAAAAATTATGTTATCATCCAGCTCAGTTCAGTTCTAATACAGCAGCGTCATTATAGTCAGATCAATAATATTGTTAAATTTTTATGGTTTTATGTTTGTGATGCTTATTCATGAGTCCCTTGTTTGTCCTGAACCGTTAAACTGCCCAATGTTCTTCAAATAAATCCTGCAGATCCTTCACACTCTTTAGTTTTCCAGCATCTTCTGCATATTTGAACCCTTTCCAACAGTGACTGTATGATTTTGAGATCCATCTTTTCACACTGGGGACAATTGAAGGATTCAAACACAACTATTAACAACTATGCTCATTTATGCAAGTTTTTCACCTTGTTACACTTGTGTTGTTCCTGGTCAAAACTGACCGGCCTACAAAAAATAGCTTATCACTTGTTATGCTATATTATGCTATATTATCACCCAATATTGGATTCAATCTTTTTGTCAACTTGTTTTCTTTCATTTAGGACTGGTTTTATATTCCTATTTGCATCTGATTAATCGTAGGCCTCATTTATCTCAGAGTAGGCATCTAATTTTTTGAGAAAAAAAAAAACATTATTTTTGAATAATTTTGGTAATATTAAATAAAATAAGAAGAAAATTGCCACTGTTGATCACACTAGTCTACTTTATTTTTTCACCAGGAAGTTTGATTTGAAAAACTTTTATTTTGTACAAAATGGCACATAGTCACACTTGTGGTGTTCCCGGTCAAAAATGACGGCCTACAAAAAATAGCTTATAAATCACTTGTTATGCTATATTATCATCATAACTAATGTAGTCCATGCAGCTATGCCTGGGCAGAGTGGGGAGAGCAGCAAATCAAACCCCCTGGGGTACAGAACAGAACCAGTATATGCATACATAATTGCACAATTTCACAAAAGAGTAAGAGCCACATTACATGAGTTGTGGAAATACAAATACATGATAGAAAATGTTTTCAATGTAGTGAATTGTATGAAAAAAAAAAAAGTCAGATTGATTACAGGAACGGTTGGGCGGAGTTGGGGTTGGAGGAGGGAGTTTGATTTGCAAGCAGCGATGCGATAGAGGAGATGCTGAAGGAATGGGAATTTAAATGGGCCACTGTGATAGGTGTTGAAACTGGATTGGTAAACGCCAGGAACAGCTGGCTATCAGCTAATGCGAGCTCGGCTGACGTGGCGTTGGGCCTGCCTGAACCTTTTTTCATCCTGCCATTTAGAAGCTATACATGACATACAGGTTTTTTCTCAAAAAATTAGCATATTGTGATAAAGTTAATTATTTTCCATAATGTAATGATAAAAATTAAACTTTCATATATTTTAGATTCATTTCACACCAACTGAAATATTTCAGGTCTTTTATTGTTTTAATACTGATGATTTTGGCATACAGCTCATGAAAACCCCAAATTCCTGTCTCAAAAAATTAGCATACTTCATCCGACCAATAAAATAAGTTTTTTTAATAAAAAAAAAAAAAAAAGTCAACCTTCAAATAATTATGTTCAGTTATGCACTCAATAGTCAATACTTGGTCGGGAATCCTTTTTCAGAAATGACTGCTTCAATGCGGCGTGGCATGGAGGCAATCAGCCTGTGGCACTGCTGAGGTGTTATGGAGGCCCAGGATGCTTCGATAGCGGCCTTAAGCTCATCCAGAGTGTTGGGTCTTGCGTCTCTCAACTTTCTCTTAACAATATCCCACAGATTCTCTATGGGGTTCAGGTCAGGAGAGCTGGCAGGCCAATTGAGCACAGTAATACCATGGTCAGTAAACCATTTACCAGTGGTTTTGGCACTGTGAGCAGGTGCCAGGTCGTGCTGAAAAATGAAATCTTCATCTCCATAAAGCTTTTCAGCAGATGGAAGCATGAAGTGCTCCAAAATCTCCTGATAGCTAGCTGCATTGACCCTGCCCTTGATAAAACACAGTGCACCAACACCAGCAGCTGACATGGCACCCCAGACCATCACTGACTGTGGGTACTTGACACTGGACTTCAGGCATTTTGGCATTTCCTTCTCCCCAGTCTTCCTCCAGACTCTGGCACCTTGATTTCCGAATGACATGCAAAACTGAGCAACAGTCCAGTGCTGCTTCTCTGTAGCCCAGGTCAGGCGCTTCTGCCGCTGTTTCTGGTTCAAAAGTGGCTTGACCTGGGGAATGCGGCACCTGTAGCCCATTTCCAGCACACGCCTGTGCACGGTGGCTCTGGATGTTTCTACTCCAGACTCAGTCCACTGCTTCCGCAGGTCCCCCAAGGTCTGGAATCGGTCCTTCTCCACAATCTTTATCAGGGTCCGGTCACCTCTTCTCGTTGTGCAGCGTTTTTTGCCACACTTTTTCCTTCCCACAGACTTCCCACTGAAGTGCCTTGATACAGCACTCTGGGAACAGCCTATTTGTTCAGAAATGTCTTTCTGTGTCTTACCCTCTTGCTTGAGGGTGTCAATGATGGCCTATTGGACAGCAGTCAGGTCGGCAGTCTTACCCATGATTGCGGTTTTGAGTAATGAAACAGGCTGGGAGTTTTTAAAAGCCTCAGGAATCTTTTGCAGGTGTTTAGAGTTAATTAGTTGATTCAGATGATTAGGTTAATAGCTCGTTTAGAGACCCTTTTCATGATATGCTAATTTTTTGAGACAGGAATTTTGGGTTTTCATGAGCTGTATGCCAAAATCATCAGTATTAAAACAATAAAAGACCTGAAATATTTCAGTTGGTGTGCAATGAATCTCAAATATATGAAAGTTTCATTTTTATCATTACATTATAGAAAATAATGAACTTTATCACAATATGCTAATTTTTTTAGAAGGACCTGTATTTACATGTTTCCCTGAAGATAAAATAAGTACAATTTACCCTGATCATCCAATCCAAAAAGTTTTACACCCACCGCCTCTTAATGCATATTCTGCTAAGGGTTTGTGAACTTATAAGTATAACTGTAGTAGAACAATAGAGTAACCACCTCTTTACCGTGGTGTTCATCACTACACACTGTAAACAATTAGCGTAAAATCAACAGTAACTTATTGGCAAGTGGCAACAAAAATCCAGCAAGCATCTGTATTTTATACCACAGTAAAATTACTGTAAAACTAACTATAGTAGTTTTAAGCATAGGTCTTCTGTAAAATTAAGTATAGCATTTGTAGCGATTCTAGCTCAAATAAAGGGAATATAATTTTAAAAACTGATCATGAATATGATCAGGGATCGCATACACAGATTAAAATTACCCGTAAAGGGGATACAATGCCAATGTATCTGTATGGACAGCTAAATACAACGGATTATAATCAATTATCCATACAGGTAGGCACAAAAAGATCAATTGTATATATCAATAATCAATCACAATGAATTATAATTAAATATTAATATGTCAATTGTATAGAATAGATCGATTCCAATGATAACCCTTATGGAATTAATTATGATCTTTCATCAACCCTCAAGAGAAGTTATCCTTATAGACTCGCAAGGAAGGCTATCTTTCTGGCCATGCAAAATAACTTTCCTGTTTTATAAAAATACTAATTAAAGTATCAGCAAATTGTAAAGCTTGTAGCTTATATCAAACATTTAAGGGACTTCGTAATATGAGCAACAGACAGAGTCAATAAATTCATATAATGGATTTAATAAAGGAAAACTACGTATACCGGTGACTAACGTTACAAGGAATAAATGTACTGTATATACATCAAAATAAAGCAACAAACAATGAAAGAAAATGAGAATAAGAGAGTGATAGGCAAAGGGAGAGAATGATCAGTCAGTTATGGCAAAATCACAGACTAAAGGAACCTTGAGAGAGAGACACTAAGATATCAAATCACCCTGAATGGGGTAAACAAATCTTAAACGCCTTGAAAGCTCGATAAAACGAATACTTGCATATATAGTTCTTGTGTTGCTGAGTAAAGAAGGCGTGTGTGCGTCGTTCCTTCGTAGCGTCACGCGTTCTCTCGGGTCTTCCGGAGCGAGCGTAGTCACAGGAGGTTCAAATGTCCATTGAAAGTAAAGTTTGCCAGCTAATTCAGGCTAAGTTCATTTCACTCGCAAGTAGAAATGAACAAAGGAGAATACGAAAAGGGAAAACAAAAACTAAAGAAGACGACTAAAGAGGAAACTGAAGACGGAGGATAACTGAAAAACAAAACAAAAACTGAAGACTAACTGGCGTTCCGTCCTCTTAAGGACAATGAAGTTCACTTAAGGGTTGTGTCAAAGTAACAGTTATAACAAGAGTCACATTAAAACAAATCAAAAAAGGTTAAAGCCGTTTATATTACTTTGACATGGTCAACTTATTGAACATAATTTCGGTAAAATCATGAAAAATTCACCCAGAAGGGAAGTTTTTTTCAAATGTGTGTAAGTGTGTGTGTGTAGTTCTGATATTCCCTATATTATGGACCACAAGTATAGTAATGCCAGTAAATCTTGACCTTGTGGGGACATTTCCAACTCCCTCCATCCCCCTCAGAGGAGTTCTGACCAATTAGACCCTGTCTTTAGCTCGGGATGTGACTATTTCTCCTTCTCTCAAATAAACTGTGTTATCTGACGAGTTACATGGGCTCTTAAGTTTACCGCTCTTAGCAGAGTACAATTTAGACATTTTACACTGATTTGATTCATGCAGTTAGACTGGAGAAACACAGAGGAGGGTGTGTCTTCCAGGGAATATGTCATCCTGCTCTATTGATAGACACTATTACACATCTTCTGAAAGAGTAGCCTACCCTAGTGAAAAATAAATATACCAAAATGTATTTGAAATGCATTTATTTTATGCTAAGTTTACTACAAACACATTTACATATTTATGTACTTAATATAAACACCCAATTGTACTTTTGGTATACTAAATTGATATACTTAAAGTCTGCTTAACTGGAACAACTAATTTTGTACTTTAGTCATCCAGAAATAGTGCTGAGGTCCAACTAAAGATATACTTAAGTATATTTGATTGTGCTAAAGTGGAACTATTGCAAGTATACTTTAGGCACACTTTAAATATCTTGCATTTAAAGACTGATATAATACAGTGAATGTACTATCCTTACTAATAGTTATATTAAACACATTTTAGGCTTAATATTAAAGGGACACTATGCAGGAATTCTGTTTTTGTCAAACAGCGACCCCTAGAGTCGCTGTGGAGTACTTGTATTTAACGTTACTGTCGTAAAAACCACTCACGCAGAGCGTGACATGGCGTGACGTGTTACATAGTATACAACAGTACATTGTGTTTAATCAGATCTAATATATATTGTTAGTGGTGAGAATTTTCACGTGATTAAATACATAGATCCGACTGTTATCTCCATGTACTTTAATGGTCCAGTGGCAGAACTTTTGCCAAGCGTGTCAGAGGTTGTAATCCGCACTAGTAGTATAGTTTATTTTCCTCATCAAAACCGATTGTTTATTAGTGGTTGTATATCAAGCAGGGACACGTTTTTTTGTGCATTAGGTTTTGTGATTTCACCGTAACAAATATAGAGAGTCTCTCCGCAACCAATCAACCCAAAAGAAGTCATATAACCATTTCAATAACTCCGAAGCTGCTCAGTTAAGCTAAAAAAACTGCATAGTGTCCCTTTAAGAAATGTGCATTGTGCAGTAAAGAAATACTTTTTTTTTTTACTACTACTATTTTTTTCGAAGGACATCCTGAGATTTTTTTATGACCACAGATTTTTTCAGGACCTCGGTTTAACTGTTTAACTGTTCCCATCACTTTACTGGGGCGTTAGGACCCACACAGACCACAGGGTGAGCCTCACCAACACCTCTTCCAGCAGAAACCTAGTTTTCCCAGGAGTCTCCCATCCAGGTACTGACCAGCCTCAGCCCTGCTTAGCTTCAGTGGGGAACAGGGTGGTATGGCTGCCAGAGTTTTTTATTTTATTTTATTTTTTTACAAAAATGTATTGTTATACCCTGTGAGAGCAAAGTCAGTAAGTTTTAGTCCAATGCGATAACATTAACTAGCATTTTCGGGAAAAAGAAACACCTCTCCGAGTCAAAATGACGGAACACCACTTGCATGGAAACAAGTCTACAGGCTAGTACAATGAGCTAATAAAATTATTTCTAGTGATCGACCGAAAAACTGACCGATATTGTGAGATTATTGAGATTAGCCAATAACAATGTTCGCTTTTGGCCTGTTAACAGGAGTGTTAACCAACCTAGTTTGTCAGATTCTAATTTTCCTAAGCTTTGTCAGTGAATATTTGACCATTTTATTTTCCTTTTGGTGAATTTTGAGAAAATTCTTTGTAAAATAAGTTTTCTTTTCAGTAGAATTTTGTTGTACTGTATCAGCATTAAATTGCCCTGCAGCCACTCAATCTTCTAGATATAGGTAGTGACCATTCAGATATCTTGTTGGCCAACCACAAATTTTTTCAACTTAAAACGTACTCGGTTACTAACGTAACCTCGGTTCTCTCTAGAGAGGGAACGAGTACTGCGTAATAGCTTTACGCTAGGGGAAAAACTCTTTTCCACGAGATATTGAAGCCAAAAATTATCCTTAATTTTTTATTAATGTAAAACGCTTTGCAGCAGCAAGCAGACATAGGCGAAACAGCTCGCGCGCCTATTGGTTGCTCTTGCGGCAAATGCAGCAGCCTATCGAGAGAGACTCTGCGTGACGTAATGACCAATGGGGGCAATTCGCGCCCATATCGTCACGTCCCGCCAGAAAGGGCGTGGTCTCACCCTATAAATATGCTCGTTAGGCTGGTACAAGCTGGTTTTTATCGCTGAAGCGAACCAGAGCGTATTCCAAGCACGGCAAGATACGCAGTACTCGTTCCCTCTCTAGAGAGAACCGAGGTTACGTTAGTAACCGAGTACGTTCTCTTACGAGAGTATCTCTCGTACTGCGTAATAGCTTTACGCTAGGGGAACACAATGCAACACGCCGTGTGTACAGGGATCCAACACCAAAGTCCCAAGGGCCGAAGCCCAGGGCTCATGTAGTGCATAATCACCATAAACTCACATAGAGTGGAGGAAGAGAGGCTGGAAGCGTCATTCCCTATAAAAAAGCACCCAGCGGGGCTATCATATGACAATAAAACCCGCAGCCAGGGTGAAAGCTTTCAGCCTGATCTGGGTGGCCATACGTGTGTAACACTCATGGGGCTGCAGTAAACTCAGCATCTGGGCCGCACAGCGGGGCAGATAGCACTGAATTTTAGACCGCCAAAAGCTTAGCTTGTAAGGCGGGTACCTCCAGGTTATAGTATTTTATAAATGTAGACGGCGAGGCCCAGCCCGCGGCCGTACAGATATCTTGCAGAGAAACCCCGCTCGACCAAGCCCACGAAGAGGCCACGCCTCTCGTGGAGTGCGCTCTGACACCCAAGGGGCACTGTAGGCCCTTTGCAGAGTAAGCGAGCGCAATGGCATCCACTATCCATCTGGATAGGCTCTGTTTTGAGGCGGCGAGTCCCTTGGAACGCCCGCCAAACAAAACGAAAAGCTGCTCCGTCTGTCTGAAAACAGACGAGCGTGACACATAAGCTCTCAATGCTCTGACGGGGCAAAGGAGACTCGCGTCCTCCTCCTCACTGAGAACCGGAAGGGCGGACAGGGAAATTACCTGGGCCCTAAACGGTGTATTGAGGGATTTCGGGACATACCCGTGCTTAGGTTTGAGAATGACCTTCGAGTCATTAGGCCCAAACTCCATACACGACGCGCTTACTGAAAGCGCCTGCAAGTCCCCTATGCGCTTCACTGAAGCGAGAGCCATGAGAAACACTGTTTTGAACGACAGTTGTTTCATGTCCACCAGCTGGATTGGGTCGAACGGGGCGCCTTTCATGGCCTCCAGGACCGTGGAAAGGTCCCACGTCGGGACTGAAGGGGGCCTGGGAGGGTTCAGCCTCCGAGCTCCCCTAAGGAAACACACGACTAAGTCGTTTTTCCCCAGCGACTGGCCAGACACCGGTTTTGCAAACGTTGCTATGGCCGCCACATATACTTTGAGCGTGGATGGGGTCCTGCCCTTATCCAGTAGCTCTTGAAGGAAGGAAAGCACTTCCGAAACCCCGCATTCCACAGGTGAAAAGCTCTGGGCTTGACACCATGCAGAGAAAACAGACCATTTCGAGGAGTAGAGCCGCCTGGTAGACGGAGCTCTAGCCTGCGCGATCGTGTTTAACACTCCTTCTGGGAGGCTAGCGGGTACCCGTTGATGGCCCATGCGTGCAGGGACCACAACTCCGGGCGAGGGTGCCAAATCGAGCCCTCCGCCTGAGAGAGGAGGTCTCTCCTCAATGGTACAGGCCATGGGGCAGTGCTGGTCAGCTGCATCAGGGCAGGGAACCACGTCTGGTTTGTCCAGAGCGGAGCTACGAGCAGCACTGGGCATCCGTTCTCCCTGATTCGTTCCAACACCTGAGGCAGGAGCGAGACAGGAGGAAAAGCATAAAGGGGGCAGCGGGGCCAAACATGAGCCAGCGCGTCCTTGCTTTTCGAGAAAAACTCCGGGCAATGAGCGTTTTCGTGGGACGCGAATAGGTCCACCTGTGCTCTGCCGAACGTTTTCCACAGCAGCTGGACCGTCTGCGGGTGCAGCGACCATTCCCCTGCTGGAACATTGTTCCTGGACAGTCTGTCTGGTCCCACATTCAGGTGACCAGGCACGTGCGCTGCTCTCAGTGAGAGCAGGCTGTGCTGAGCCCAGACCAGGAGGCGTTCCGTCAGCCTGTGAAGGTTTCGTGACCTGACGCCGCCCTGGCGATTTATGTATGCCACCACTGACATGTTGTCCAACCGGACCAAGACGTGGTGGCCTGTTACCTGGGGACAAAAACGCCGTAGCGCTTTGTCGACTGCTATCATCTCCAAGCAGTTTATGTGAAGGAGCTTTTCCCGTTCTGACCACAGGCCAGCTAGCGGTCTGCCCTCGAGCAGCGCTCCCCACCCCGAGGTGGAGGCGTCCGTAGACACCACCTTCACACTCGAAGCGGTCCCCAGACTCACACCTGACTGATACCAGTCGGATATTTTCCAAGGTTCCAGAGCTAAAACACACTGTAGGTTGACCCTGAGGCGAAACAGACCCGCTGTCCATGCCCTGGGTGGAACCCGCGCTTTCAGCCACATCTGCAGTGGGCGCATGCGAAGCAAGCCCCACTGGAGTACAGAGGCCGCTGAGGCCATCAGCCCCAGCATTTTCTGAAACCTTTTGAGCGGAACTATCGAGCCGTGGCGGAAGGATTTCGCGACGCGCTGAATATTTAGTCCGCGCTCTGGTGACAGGCGTGCCGTCATGGATAGCGAGTCTAACACTGTTCCCAGAAAGGAAATTTTCTGACTGGGAGACAGTGAGCTCTTCGCCCAATTGACTGTGAGGCCCAGCTCCTCGAGGTGCTCGAGTAATGCGGCCCTGTGTTCTATGAGCTCCGATCGTGATCGAGCTAGAATCAGCCAATCGTCCAAGTAGTTCAGGACTCGCATGCCCTGAAGTCTCAGGGGTGCGAGCGCCGCGTCCATGCACTTCGTGAATGTACGAGGTGCTAGGGACAGGCCGAACGGCAGGACTGTGTATTGATATGCCTGGCCCTCGAAAGCGAATCTCAAGAATCGCCTGTGATGGGACGCTATTTGTATTTGGAAATAGGCGTCTTTCAGATCTATTGACATAAACCAGTCCCCGTGGCGCACTTGCGCGAGGATTTTCCTGGTCGTAAGCATTCTGAACTGGCGCTTCACAAGCGCTCTGTTCAGCTGTCGCAGATCTAAAATGGGTCTGAGACCTCCATCTTTTTTCGGTACCAGAAAATATCTGCTGTGTAGGCCCCCTTTGCTCTGAGCTTGAGATAAAGGTTCTATAGCACCTTTGCTCAGTAGTTTCGCTATCTCGGCTCGAAGTAGATGAGATACTTCGTTTTCCACCGTCGTCTCGACGCGCGCCGTATAACGGCGGGGACGTCGAGCGAACTGTAGCGAATAGCCTCTTTTTATAGTGTTCAGCACCCATTCTGATACCCCAGGAAGCTGTGCCCACACTTTCGCGTGAATAGCTAGGGGTAGAATGAGATCTGGGCTCTGGCCGAGACATAGTGACGGCAAGAGAGCTCCGGCGTGCTGTAACCTCACACACTGTGTTTACAGTGTGTGAGGCGGGGGGCGCGCTGATCGCGGCGGGCAGCCTGGCCGCGCTCAAAACCCTTATAGCAGTTTGCTGAAGGAGAGAGAGCGGGGCGAGCCCCGTGGGGCTTAACATGTCTGTGAGTGAATGTGGGCGCAGGACAGCGGGCACATTTACTGCACTGAAAAACACCGTCGGCCTGAGCTGACTGAATGCGTGTTGGTTTCGTTTTCACAGAACCCGTGGGACATGTGGTGTGTAGTGTTTGTGGGCACTGAGACGTAGGCACATTCACTACATTTAGTGCACAATCGACATGAGGCGATTTTGTTTGTGCGAGCCCTGCATTTTTGCGGGCTGTGTTTGTGTTAGTCTAGGTCCTGGGTAAGATTTGTATGCACTTCATTTAGCGGAGAATATCTCAACTGTTATAGACCAATATGACCCCATTGAACAACGTGGGATGTGTGCCAAAATCTCCACCCGGGACGAAAGTCCTAAAAATGACCACAATAGGTGACACTATTATCACACTACAGGTGAATGGGACTTTTTTTTATAGATATTCTCATACATTTCTACCAGTTTAATCTTCATATTAAGAGAAATACTTTTTGTATTACACTTTGTCTTAAAAATAAAATAAAATATGCAAATTAGGCAATATCTATAAATATGCGTACATATAGCCTAAACTCTTGAAGCTACAGATTTTCTGAGGTGATCACATCAGGGGATATCCTGTTTTGTGCTGTATTGAATGGAAAATTATAAATACAATTGTATACAAACACTGGACTTTTTTGAAAGAAAGAAAACAAGCATTTGATTAATATACAGAATTTTTATATCCAACCTTGCTATTATCATTGGAACGTTAACTTAATGTGAAAAATACAAAACAACAGGTTTATTCCCTGTGTTGCAAGGTAAAACTTTCACAACAGAGTCCAGGTATGGGGATGATGATGAGAGCTCATTCAGTGATAGGATTTTTAAACCTATTGCCTCCCTTGCATTTGCAGTACTTGCAACATCGGATACCAGCTAGCCGACAGGGACACCCATCCTTGTGTGCACACTTGCCACATGAGCAGGGATCTGGCAAACCTTCAGGTTTTGAGATTACAATCTCTGGGACTAATAAACTGCCCTTTCTTACAAAACCATAAGCATCTGCATTTAAGATCGAGGTGGCGTCTGTAAATGGTGCTTGGACCCAAAGCTGCTGTTGATAATAGGCTCTTTGTATATGTTTTCTTGCATTAGTTGAGGTGCAAGCGGTCCTCTCAAAGTCCATCCTGATCTTTAGGATCCTGAGAGGAGCGAGGAGACTGAATCCCCCTTGCCCTCCTCTCGTTCCCTCTTGGGACCTCGCAGTGGTTCTAACTGCCCTGCAGAGTGCTCCCTTTGAGCCTTTGCAATCAGTGGAGCTTAAGTTCCTGTCTATGAAGACAGCGCTCCTGGTTGCATTGGCCTCCATCAAGAGGGTAGGGGACCTGCACGCATTCTCCGTTGACGAAGCGTGCCTGGAATTCGGGCCGGCCTACTCTCACGTGATCCTGAGACCCCGGCTTGGATATGTGCCCAAGGTTCCTACCACTCCCTTCCGGGACCAGGTGGTGAACCTGCAAGCGCTGCCCCTGGAGGAGGCAGACCCAGCCTTGGCACTGCTCTGTCCAGTACGTGCCCTACGCGCCTATGTAGACAGAACGCAGTGTTTCAGGACCTCAGACCAGCTCTTTGTCTGTTATGGTGGGAAGCTGAAGGGAAAGGCTCTCTCCAAGCAAAGGCTGTCTCTCTGGATAGTGGACGCCATTGCTTTGGCATACCAGCAGCAAGGTCGACCGTGCCCCCTTGGTGTGACTGCCCACTCCACCCGGAGTGTGGCGTCCTCTTGGTCTCAAGCGCATGGCGCCTCGCTAACAGAGCTTCAGGCTGGGCGACACCCAACACATTCGCCAGATTCTACAATCTCCGAGTGGAGCCAGTGTCCTCTCATGTACTCGCTTCAACCAGCTAGTACCGGACCCTCTCAGGTGTCTTCGCTTGCTCGCCATTCCACTCTTCGGACTGGATACGTGCGATATTCTCCTCAGGTGAGCTTCTCCGAAAGCCCTGAGTTCCTCCAGCACTCCTGATGTCGGCGCCAGTGTTTATTGCCTGCGCGTCGGCTAGGTGCCCACCGTGTGCATGGTCCCTCCTCTGAGCGACCCCCACATGTGTATTTCCACTGTAAGCCTCTCTGAGCATGTGTCTTTCCCTTGGCAAGCAACCTTGCCACCCCTGGGGTTAAAATATTCCACCTGTGGCTGGACACCCCAGTGTTCTCCATATGCATCCCTCCGGGTCATATGTGTATTCTCTAAGTCCCCTCCCCCCTCTGGGTTGGCAGTAATTGCATATTCCTCTAAGCTATAGGATTTGCTCCCCAGTGTACCTTGGTATTCCTGTGCTAAATTGGAGTCCTTCGTCCGTGCTAGTCTCACGACTGGGATCTCAGATTTACGCAGGGCACTGGAAGACAGCTGTGAAGGTGGCGTGATTAGACTGGTAACCCTATTCGTCGTCATCCGACGGAACTCGGAGTGACAACGAAAGGGAACGTCTCGGTTACGGATTTAACCATCGTTCCCTGAGTAGGGAACGGAGACGTTCCGTCTGCCTGCCACTTCCGCTGTACCGCTGGAACAGCCGAGTTCAGTCTTGCAGAAGAAACATATCTGCATATTGCCGGCTTTCTCCTTTTATACCCACGAGGTGGGGCGGAGTTGCGCCATGCAAATTCTGCAGACCCATGGCATTTGCTTGCCATTGGCTCGTTTTATTTCTTTCGAAGATGAGAGGCTTCTAAGCGAACCCCATTCGACGTCATCCGACGGAACGTCTCCGTTCCCTACTCAGGGAACGAGGGTTACATCCGTAACCGAGACGTTTTAAAGTTTAGGTTAATAAATAACTGGCAATTCCTGTATGTTGGTAGTTGTGTGTAATAGGTTGACTGTTTTTGAGCCATTTTCTTTATATCAAATCAGAATGCTTACATTCTTCTATGACCATATCATCATGGTCATTGTGAACACTGTGATCACCTCAGAAAATATGTAGCTTCAAGGGTTTATGTGTATGCATATTTAATGAGATATTGCCTAATTTACATATTTTATTTTATTTTTTAGACAAAGTGTAATACAAAAAGTATTTCTCTTAATATGAAGATTAAACTGTTAGAAATGTATGAGAATATCTATAAAGAAAAAAAAAAGTCCCATTCACCTGTAGTGTGATAATAGTGTCACCTATTGTGGTCAATTTCAGGACTTTCGTCCCGGGTGGAGATTTTGGCACACATCCCACGTTGTTCAATGGGGTCATATTAGTCTATAACAGTTGAGATATTCTCCGCTAAATGAAGTGCATACAAATCTTACCCAGGACCTCTACTATGTGTAGAAATGAGCCCTGGGTTGTAGGCATTTTCAATACACTCATAACACCATCGGCTGTGGCCGGAATACCAGAAAATACGCCATTTATGTGATTTATCTGGGTCGCCGTGGGAACAGCATTTGTGTGCAGGCAAGCGGGCATGGTACTGGCTTGCTTACTGCAAAATACACTGGAACAGTCACATTTTCTGGAACTGAACGAGCGAAAATTTCAGTGGAAGTCTGGCCACGGCGAGACTGAAACACCGTCGATTTCCTAGGAGGCTAGGAAGACTTGTGTTGGTTTCGTTTTACAGAAACCGTGGTAGTGTTTGTGGGCACTGGGTTGTGGGCACATTCACTACATTTAATGCACAATTGACATGCGTCGATTTCATTTGTGCGAGCCCTGTACCGTGGCGGGCTGTGTTTGTGTGTAGAAATGAACACTGGGCTGTGAGCATTTTATTACACTTATAACACCATCGGCTGTGGCCGGAAAACCAGAAATACAATGATTACATGATTTTTCTGGGTCGCCGTGGAAACGGCCTTTATGTGCAGGCAAGCGGGCCGTGGTACCAGCTTGTTTACTGCAAAATACACTGGAACAGTCGCATTTTCTGGAACTGAACGAGCGAAAAGTTTCGGTGGAAGTCTGGCCGCGGCGAGACTAAATTTTTATCTGCTGCGAGAGCCGGGATCGAACACGGGTCTCTCGCGTGAAAGCTTCGGGTTCCGCCACTGGGCCACAGGGAGAACTACACTAGCGCAAGCAGATAAGAGAGCGTCATCACAGTTTTGTGTGTGTCGGCGTTTGTATGCAGGTGTGCGTGTTATACAACAGGCTCATTGCTGCAATAATGCCATTTTCAGCCGCTCAAACTAGGAGCTGAGAAATGTTTAAGAAATGGAGATTAGTCCGGCCTCGGCGGGGACTAAAACACACTCTTTTCTCATTTGCCGGTGACGCACGCCCATGGGGGGCGGGGTAGATTTCTTGTAACGTAAAGAAAGCTAGCCGCGGTTTTAGGGCTCGCGGTCTTGATGCTGGCCCGTTTCCTTGACGACTCGCGGACAGAAAGCAGTCCACAGAGCTCGCCTGTTGCGCGGCGGTTGCGCGGGCGCCTCCCAATCGAGGCCGATGCTTTCCACGGCCTGAGAGAGCAGACGCATCAGCTCAGTCTCAATGCCGGTTCTCTTACCAGTGGTCTGGCGGGAAACGCTAGCGGAGGGGAGGTCCACGGAGCTCGCCCAATCCTCGCTATCGGATGCCAGAAGAGAACACGCCTCGGTGGGTTCGTCGAACTCGTGGACGGACGCGGCGGCAGGCGGCGGCCGTTGTCCGTCAGTGAGCGACTCGAGCGAAGCCGGCGAAGCTGGCGGGCGAACCGGCGAGCTTTGGCGGGCTGGAGAAAGCTCGGGAGCGCGCTGGGCGCGGCGCTTCTTGCGGCGCGGCACCACGGCGGGCTGTGGTGAAGGCTCGGAGAATGATGCCAGGCGAGTCCTCAGAGTCACCATAGGCAAAAACTCGCAATGAGGGCATCCGCCGTCAGCGAGCGCGAGAGCCGCGTGATCCTCACCCAGGCAGGAAACACAGATGACGTGCCGGTCTCCGTCGCTGAGCGGGGCGCGGCACGAGCCACAGGATGGCATCTTTAAAAAGACGCAGCTCTTTTGTGAAGAGAAGTGTGAGTCGCGTCAAGTAAGCGAGCAAACACTCTCAGCAGAGTAAAGATACACAGAGTATAAAAGGATATAGAATGCCGGAAAGCGCAGCAGGTACGGCAGTTGAAGGCGGCGAGGCCAGCGACTCCAGAGCTCGTCCCGCTGAAAGGCTTGCTTCGACGGCGCGGCTTCTCACTCCGGATCCAGCGATGCGTGTGCGTCGCTGAAGAGATAAAAATCAGCTTGTATCAGCCTAACGAGCATATTTATAGGGTGAGACCACGCCCTTTCTGGCGGGACGTGACGATATGGGCGCGAATTGCCCCCATTGGTCATTACGTCACGCAGAGTCTCACTCGATAGGCTGCTGCATTTGCCGCAAGAGCAACCAATAGGCGCGCGAGCTGTTTCGCCTATGTCTGCTTGCTGCTGCAAAGCGTTTTACATTAATAAAAAATTAAGGATAATTTTTGGCTTCAATATCTCGTGGAAAAGAGTTTTTCCCCTAGCGTAAAGCTATTATGCAGTACGAGAGATACTCTCGTAAGAGAACAATAATTCATGTCTCTATAATTATTTATCTGTTTATTAAGTGGATGTATAACAGTCAATCGGGATAACACACAGACCGGTTGGTCAGGGCTGGATGAGTTCACTGTTCCTCGACACATCACTGTCTCTTCTCATAATAAAATTATTTCATCTTTTGATCACAATTTCATATAATGTTTATCTATTTTTTTTCTTCTTGTCACTGTTGCAGGGCAGTGTATAGGGCATCTGCCTGAGAATCAAACGCTACAAATACGTGTGATGAAAAAGAATCCCAAGTCCACCTGTGTGTTGAAAGTGGATTCGGACATAATGGACACGGTCACCATAGCTTCAGGGAACCATTACGACCTTGATATCTTTGACTGTAAAAAGGAAGAACTGGAGTGGACAGTCAACCAGACCATAGGTACTCATCTGTGTGGTATGACCACCCCTCTGTGCCTTAAATAAGACTATATCCTAAATGTTTTGATGCTCCCAGTCACTACTAGAACAGAAAGGTCACCAGTTAAATCTATATTTACCATAACTTCTATTATTTAAGCAGGTCAGGTACATGACTTTGGTACTAAATATTGTTTGTAGGTATTCCCTAAACTTCTCAGGTACCTTCAGAACATGATAGAGAAAACACCTACAAACTTTTATTTCAGTCTGTTTGGTTAGTTTTTTTGTGGCTTATTGTGGCGATTATCTAAGCCAAATTTGGTGGTGGTGTTTTTGGTAGAAATCCAAGATGGCAACCAAAAATAACAGGAAGGACACAAACTAATGGGTTCATTTTAATGTGCAATACCAAAAGAACCAGAGGAAAATATAAATATGTTCCAAGACCCAAAGGCCTAAGAATAATAATGATAAACATAAACGTGAATCTTGAGCAGATGGTGGTGCTATAGAGTTTGAAACAGGCAGAACTTAAAAATGGTCTCGGTACTTTTTAGACCCTGCCCAATCAGTGTGTGCCAAATTTCACAACTTTCCTTTAAATAGGAAGTGGCACAAGAAGAAGAAAATCATTAAAGTTATCATTCTTGGTGTGAATGGGTCCATAATAATTAAACGTTACTCTATTAATCATTGACTTTGTTTCTTTATCAACAGAATGTAAAGAATGGAGACACTGTACATCCACTCGATTCCCTATAACCTTCAATTACGAGCTGCAGTGTATCCCAGGAGTCCTGAAGACGATCACATGGGACCTTCACGGCCCACCGAACAGTGCAGTGGAGCTACAGTTCCCTAGAGGCGGTCTGCGTCAATGTCTGCCGGAGGACAAATGCAATGGCATCCTCCTAAATGTGTCCCATGTTAACACTGGCATCACTGTTGGGCAGTTTTGTCCAAAGGGAAGCATTAAGAAAATCCAGATCCGTGAATCCAGTATTGCGGTAACTGCCTCCGTTACAAGTTTCGGTGGCCAGAATTTGGCAGCTAACACCCTTTTAACTTATTCATTTACACAGGACATATCAGGTAAATGGTTTCATTATACATTCATTATACATAACCACAAATGGAAGCTGCTTTTTCTCTTGAGGAAAATCTATAGCAAGTGCATGATTCAGTAGAACAAAAATGGTGTAGAAACTGTCTGTGAATCAAGATTTTTAGTTTTAAATTGACACACTACCGTTCAAAGGTTTCGTTAAAAAAAAAAAAAAAAAAAAATATTAAGCAGTACAACTGTTTTCAGCATTGATAATAATGGGAAATATTTCTTGAGCCACAAATTAGTGTATATAATAGTGTACCTGCTCAAATAAATTCATTGCGAGTAACTTGATATCAAAAATCAAAATAGCTATTGAGTTTTGCTGTCCTGTTGTTCTCATACAGAGCACTATATATTCACTGTTGCACCGGAAAATTATAACCCTACCGTGTTGGCAACCCCAGTCTGGCCGTCCGGGATGAATCCCTCCAGCACGGTGTCCTGGATCGTTAACATTGAGCCACAGCTTGAGAGCAAACTGAAGTTCAGGAATGTCAGCCAGCCCAATTGTAAGGGGGAGCACACAAACATTGCAGTGTGGACCATTCCCTCGAAAACGGTGGTGTACAGTACTAATAAGGATGAGAATATTAATGAAATCCTGGTCCAAGGAAGTTTTTACCTTAACATGAAAAACTGCAATTCCTCAACAGTACCTTTCAGGGCAATGATGGACATCACCCTGCAGAACAACACAAGTGAGAAAGCCTTACTTTCTTCTGTCCACTATGTTCCCACTAGAATATCCATATAATATATAAATAGGGGGAAAACTTGAAAAGATTAATTGAAATGTATTATGTTTTCAGACCCCCTTCATGTGGTCATCATCCTGAGTATCGTGGGCATTGTGTTAATGATCATAACAGCCTTGGTGATTTGGATTATTCTCAGGTGAGAGTTTTCCAAAAATATATTTTAAATATAGCTGAAAGCAGCATTCACAGTGGTTCAAGCATAATTAAAAAAATATATAAAATTTAATTCGAAGACATTAAACATTTTATATAATATATAAAACGTATATTAAGTGTTATTAAACAAGCCTGTACCACCTAAATCAGAGATGAAAAAATACAATTTTCAGGTCATTTATAGCACCAATTTGTTGCCTGATCTCCTTAAAAGTTGAAATGCTTGTTTAGAATCATATATCGTATGTCCCTCTGTTAAGGGCTTTCCGGTCCCTGTACGACCGGAGTAGGAGCTTGGTTCGCATTGCCGGCAGTAAGTCAGACTTGTTCCCGGTGCATGTTGGACTCCGGTAGGGCTTTCCTTTGTCACCGGTTCTGTTCATAATTTTTATGGACAGAATTTCTAGTCGCAGCCAGGGGCCGGAGGGTGTCCGTTTTGGGGACAACACGATGTCATCTCTGCTTTTTGCGGATGATGTTGTCATGTTGGCCTCATCAGACCAGGACCTTCGGCGTGCACTGGGACGGTTTGCAGCCGAGTGTGAAGCGGCTGGGATGAGAATCAGCACCTCCTGCCTCAAGTGGAGGAGTTCAAGTATCTGGGGGACAGATGGATCGGTGCAGCTTCTGCAGTAATGCGGTCGATGTACCGGTCTGTCGCAGTGAAATCGATTTACCGATTTATCTAAGTTCCTACTCTTACGTATGGTCATGAGCTGTGGGTCATGACTGAAAGGACAAGATCCCGGATACAGGCGGCCGAAATGAGCTTTCTCCGCAGGGTGGCTGGGCGATCCCTTAGAGATAGGGTGAGAAGCTCGGTCACTCGGGAGGAGCTCAGTGTAGAGCCGCTGCTCCTCCACATCGAGAGGGGCCAGCTGAGGTGGCTCGGGCATCTGTTTCGGATGCCTCCTGGACGCCTTCCCGGGGAGGTGTTCCGCATGCGTCCCACCGGGAGGAGACCCCGGGGAAGACCTAGGTCACGCTGGAGCGATTATGTCTCCCGGCTGGCCTGGGAACGCCTCGGTGTCTGCTTAGACTGCTTAGACTGCTGCCCCAACGACCCGGCCCCGGATAAGCGGAAGAAGATGGATGGATGGATAGATGGATGTGCTATAGCCATCCAAATAATACAGTTCAAAATATTTATTATAATTATTAATCTAGGGAGTCTGAAAGAGATTTGTACTGAACTGGTTTTATTGAGGTTGAGCAAAAAACCTTGGACTAGTTTGTAAAAATCTTTTTTCTTCTTGAGGTAAAGTTGTTTAGAAAGAGGAGATCCAACAAATGATTTGAATGTGTATGTGTGAAATATCTCATTATATACAATCAGAATACACGTTTCACACATGTTAAATGTGATAGCGCCTATCTGATGGTAATTTCTTTCAAATTTTTCACTGTCTTTGGAGTCCATGAGTCAAAACGGGTCCACTGAGTTTTATTTTGATCGACCTCTGTTAACCTTGTCTAATAGCTTCTGAATGTTGATTGGCTGATGGTAGCCATATTTTTAAAGTCAGTGTCCTCATAGATAATGATGGTACCTTGGACAAAGACATTGAATGCCAATTTCTAAGACAGTCTGGCCAAATGTTGCGTAGTTATAGCCATTTTCAAGTTCTTTTCGGTTATAGCACCACCAAGTGGCCAAATGCTGGAATTTTTTTGATATTACATGTAAATGAGCCCATACACATGTGCACCAAGTTTGGTAAAAATTATCTCATTCCATTCAACAGTTATAGCCATTTAAGTGAAAGTGATATATTAAGTCACACTCTCTTCAAACATTTGGCAAATGTGTTTTTTTTGATAATTATTGATATTAGGTATCCAGAGAATGTTTCTTCACTGGTTTGGTTCTGATTAGGATCTGGGCTTTGTGTTTGAAATCCTAACAAGTATTTTCCTGTAATATTTAATTCTTAACAAAGTATCTTAATATTGCACAGGGAAAAGAAGAGGAATAAGGCTCCCCCTGTGTCCGTCGACAGTCCCAATCCGCATGCTTTCCTTCCAGGCCTCCATGGTATCCCCAAAACACAGGAGGAGGAGGAAGATCCTCACACTTATGTGTACATAGATGATACTCTAGTATATTCTCATCTGCTTTTACGTGATGCTGAAAATGAACAATGTAGTGATGAGAGCGTCCCTCCTTTACCTGACAGACCAGTCACAAAAGGTAAAAGCCTAGTCACTAAAGACAGCGTGTTGGTGGACAATGAGCTCTATGGTTATATTCAGGGACAGTCAACTACACCTGGCTCACCAACGTCTCCCATCAACACCTCTGAGGAAGGGGCCTATGGAACTAGACTGTCTTTGTGAGGGAAAAGAGGCCTTGATGGAATTTTATTTTCTACTTTAAAATTATATATTTTTTAAGTGTCTACGATATGTATCTATTTAGTGATTTCATGTTTGTACATCCTGCTTGTTTTAAAGATTGTATGTTTTTGATAATAAAAGTATTACATAACATACTTCTGGAAATGGAGCTTGTAATACTTTTCTCATAATCTTGCACAAGCCTTGTAATATGACTTTTAATTGTGTTTCTGTTGTTGTCAATAAAAGTTAAGAAGCCATTACAGACACAGAAAAACATTTGCAGGAATTACAGATTTTCAAAACAAGAATTGAAAGAGGAAAAAGGTGTAATTTCCATGACTATTTTACAAGTTTGCGATTTTGTATAAATTCTTAATATATATTTTTTTTAAATAAAGCATAAAGGTTTATCCCAAACCTAACCCTCAGTGGGGTGTAAGCAGATCTTACAAAACCAAACAAATGAGATTGTACAAATTCAAATGAATTTGCCAAAATGTAAAATGTAGAGTGCACTTTTTATGTAAATGCAGTTCCTGTTAGTTTACATAATAATAATTTTGATTAAAATTCAGTACTTAGTATTTTTGTCAATATAAACTTATTTGTGAACATACTTGTAAACATAACTATGATGATGGTTATATTAAAGATCCAATAGAGTTCTACACATTCTACTGTTTACACTTAAAAATAAAGGTTCTTTATTGGCACCGGTAGCTCCACGAAGAACCTTTAACATCGATGGAACTTTTCCATTCCACAAAAGGTTCTTTATAGTGGAAAAGGTTCGTCACACTAAGACAAAAAATTATTTTAAGAACGGTTCACTGAAAGGTTATTTGGGGAACCCAAAATGGTTCTTATATGGAATAGCTGTGGAAAGACCCTTTACTTTTAAAGAGCCGTATTTTTACAAAAGCCTTAATTTTTAAAGTCCCCCTGTAGTCAATAATTTTATCCCTTAAAACTCACATTCCATCACCAAAATGACATTTAAAGTTTTTTGCTTGAAAAAAAAATTCTTCATGCCTTAAAATAGCTTGAATGTAATTCTACTACAACCTTGCCTCATTTAGTATACGTGGTTCTATGAATATGCAAATGAGCTCCGCCTCCACTCACTCACTCAGCTCAGAGATCCACTGGTTGACGATCACACGTTGATCTGATTGGTTACAAGGTCGTTTGAAACGTCAGAAACACCAGCGATTTCAAACCATGTTTTTGAGACTCTCTTTTGGCGCTTTTCCACTGCATGGTACGGTACGGCTCGGTACAGCTCTCTTGTGGCGCTTTTCCACTGCATGGTACGGTACGGTACGGCTCGCTTTAATGGTACCACCTCTGTCGAGGTTCCAAGCGTACCGTACCGATACTAAAATGTGACGTGAACACACTGCAGATCACTGATTGGTCAGACAGAATTTGCGAGACATCAAACCAACCCCCTAGATTTAAATAGCCAGTAACAGCCACTGTAGCACTGTAGCGCTGTAGCACTTGTTTTAAAACTACTTGCTTGACTTACTTGAAGAAAAAAGAAAAAAAAAGAAAACTTCCAAAAAATAAATAGCTGAATTGTGGTCAATGGACGAAGGGCAAATGTTCCTCTCGTTGGTTGCCGTCCGAGGAGCGGATCAACTATAATGATCAGAATATAATCCCACCCACTTAAGCGGTACGAACTGCAGTGGAAAAGCAAACCGAGCTAAAGCGAACCGAGCCGAGCCGAGTCGTACCACGCAGTGGAAAAGCGAAGCGAGCTGAATCGTGCCGCGCTGAGCCGAACCGTACTGAGCTGTACCAGCAGTGGAAAAGCGCCATTAGGTTCACTGCAGTTTAAAGGAGAAAATACTCAGCAATACTGTCGATGGTTTGACTTAAAAGCATATTAAAAACATCATATAGACATCTAACAACATTAAAAGCTTGATTTTCACTACAGGGGGACTTTAAGAGGCATCGCAGTAAAAATAACTCCTTTTTGGATTTTAAGAGTCTAAGGATATTGCAGTGTCCACATACTTTTGTTTGTGTATTATATATGTTTATCATGCATCTACTAAGAGCTTAGACGATGTTGAACTGGCAGATAGATGCCCTTTCACCACGACAGTCCTCGTCGAACCACTTCCCTTTGGCCGTACTGGACAGGATGGCACAGTTCTGGCTGCGGCCCCCGTCAGGCTGATGGGTGATCTCTGATTCCCAGTTCTTAAAGCGTATTGGTGAGCCGGTCTGGTCAGTCCACTCGCCCTCCTTTAATATGTCATTTAAACCCAACCAGACGTGCCCTTCTGGCCCGATGGTCTGCCGGACGTACCCATACAGCTGGTCGTTCTCATCGCCTGAGAGAGGGCTGCTGAGTGTCCCACCTTTTGCAATGCAGTCATCGTTTGCCGAGTGAAAGGTCTTCTTCATCGTGTCTGCAAGAAAACATTTGCCTGGGATCTTGATGCCTTTCAGGCAAACTGAAGAGAGAAGGAAAGAGCTTTAGGATCAAATTTAAGTTAGATCTGTTCGTCCAGGTCATTACACGGTTGTACTGTTATGACCTGTGACTACACAACAGACAACACTGAATTCCACACACGTCATACTCGTGTGTATATATACACTCACCGGTGACTTTATTAGGTACACCTGTCCAACTGCTCGTTAACACTTAATTTCTAAGCAGCCAATCACATGGCGGCAACTCAGTGCATTTAGGCATGTAGACATGGTCAAGACAATCTCCTGCAGTTCAAACCGAGCATCAGTATGGGGAAGAAAGGTGATTTGAGTGACTTTGAACGTGGCATGATTGTTGGTGCCAGAAGGGCTGGTCTGAGTATTTCAGAAACTGCTAATCTACTGGGATTTTCACGCACAACCATCTCTAGGGTTTACAGAGAATGGTCCGAAAAAGAAAAAACATCCAGTGAGCGGCAGTTCTGTGGGCGGAAATGCCTTGTTGATGCCAGAGGTCAGAGGAGAATGGCCAGACTGGTTCGAGCTGATAGAAGGGCAACAGTGACTGAAATAACCACTCGTTACAACCGAGGTATGCAGCAAAGCATTTGTGAAGCCACAACACGCACAATCTTGAGGCGGATGGGCTACAACAGCAGAAGACTCCACCGGGTACCACTCATCTCCACTACAAATAGGAAAAAGAGGCTACAATTTGCAAGAGCTCACCAAAATTGAACAGTTGAAGACTGGAAAAATGTTGCCTGGTCTGATGAGTCTCGATTTCTGTTGAGACATTCAGATGTTAGAGTCAGAATTTGGCGTAAACAGAATGAGAACATGGAACCATCATGCCTTGTTACCACTGTGCAGGCTGGTGGTGGTGGTGTAATGGTGTGGGGGATGTTTTCCTGGCACACTTTAGGCCCCTTAGTGCCAATTGGGCATCGTTTAAATGCCACGGCCTACCTGAGCATTGTTTCTGACCATGTCCATCCCTTTATGGCCACCATGTACCCATCCTCTGATGGCTACTTCCACCATGTCACAAAGCTCTAATCATTTCAAATTGGTTTCTTGAACATGACAATGAGTTCACTGTACTAAAATGGCCTCCACAGTCACCAGATCTCAACCCAATAGAGCATCTTTGGGATGTGGTGGAACGGGAGATTCGCATCATGGATGTGCAGCCGACAAATCTGCGGCAACTGTGTGATGCCATCATGTCAATATGGACCAAACTCCCTGAGGAATGCTTCCAGCACCTTGTTGAATCTATGCCACGAAGAATTGAGGCAGTTCTGAAGGCAAAAGGGGGTCCAACCCGTTACTAGCATGGGGTACCTAATAAAGTGGCCGGTGAGTGTATATGAGAGAATGTTTTCCAGGTACACGTACATCAACAACAAAATCCTGGAGACATTACCCCTTGTGAAACAGAAGTGCTTAACTAACTACATATACGTTTTATTAAATACATAACATTCACATTTCAATATAATGACACTAAGTATATTTTAGTTTACCATAAATGCTTGTCAGTATATTTGGCAGTGCACTTTAACCTTATTTTTGATAGAGGAATTTATGAAATTACATATAAAGATCTACTTAAGTGCATATTAAAAGCTTACTCTAAAAGCACTCTAAGGTTCAGCTAATTGCATTCAATATACATTTAAACTATAATAAAGTTTTATTTAATTTCAATTAACATGCAATTGAGTGTCCGAAAACATTACATTCAGTTCACACTTAAGTCTTCTTTTATTTTATTTCAAAGCATATTATTTTAAAGCATTATTATTTGTAAACTGTAGTTCTCAAAAAGTGGGCCAATTTAGTCCCAAGAATTATTGAAATAGTACACTCTCAACTCAAGTATACTACAAGTACACTAAGTTTAGTATACTTACTACCTAAATTATACTTGGAAAAGATACTTGAACTGAACTTAATTTTATTAAATAAAATGAACCTGAAGTATACAGTACTTCATATTGTTGTGTATCTGAGTGTCAATCATTCAACCAATGTAAATTTGAAAATACCCTAGATGTTGTAACTACACCATTCTGGCTACAAAACGTCTCGGTTATATATGTAACCCTCATTCCCTGAAGGAGGGAATGGAGACGTTACGTCCACGTACCGACGAATTGGGATCTCGCCTGAGAGCAGGAAGATGGGACAGGGCTTACGCCGAGAAAGTCGATCACTGCTGTTCTGCATGACCCATTTAGCGAGACTATTGGATAACACTGGGAAAACGTGCCCTTATGTTTTAAAAAGGATGCTGCGGAATCCGCATCCTACCTCTAGGGAGGTATTACACATATGGACTGGCGTTCGGGCAGCATATGGAATGTCTATGAGGTTGCTCCGGCTCTCAGCCTGAGGGGGCAAGGCATGCCTTGGGTTTAGTACGCCAAGGCGATGGCATGTATTATCCAGTGGGCCATCATCTGCTTGGAGATAACCATTACCTTCTCCTGGCCTCGGTAACAGACAAAGAGCTGGTCTAAGGCCCTAAAGCTCTGCGGTGCGGACAGAGCAAAGCCAGGGATGGGTCTGCCTCATCCAAGGGCAGCGCTTGCAGGTTCAACACCTGGTCCTGAAAGGGAGTGGTGGGAACCTTGGGCATATCCGGGCCTCAGGATGACGTGAGATTTAGCCGACCTGAATTCCAGACCTGGTTCGTCGACCGAAAATTCCTGCAGGTCCCAGAGCCTCTTGATGAAAGCCAGGTTCTTTCTCAGAGGAATACGCCAGGGAGGGGCTGCCGTGAGGAGCATGAGTTCTGGGAACCAGGTCCAGTTGGGCCACTATGGGGCAACTAGCAAGACCTGCTCCTCGTCCTCCCTGATTTTGCACAGTGTCTGTGCAAGAAGGCTGGGGGAAACCCATACTTGCGTAGGCCCCAGGGCCAGCTTAGTGCCAGTACATCCATGCCGATGGAGTAAAACAACTGGCAATGTGACGTATCAGGGGCGGCAAACAGGTCTACATCTGCGTTCCTGAAGCATCTCCATATCAGCTGCACAATTCAGCAGGCCTGGAATCTGAATGGCACGAAGCGACCTCAGATGCTTCTGACTACATAGGAGGAGATGGCGGGGCGAGTTGCGTCATGCGACGAAAGTGCATGATGGTTGATGTACACAACGGTCGTAGTGTTGTCCATACGGACCAGTACGTGCTTGTCTCGTAGCGGTGATTTGAGGAGGCCCAACGCAAGACGTACTGCTAACAACTCAAAGCAGATGATGTGCCAATGCAGTTAGGGGCCCGTCCAAATAACCACAACTGCATGCCTGTTGTACATGGCCCCCCAGCCAGTGGCAGAGGCATCCGTGGAGACCACAGCATGCCTGGACACTGGTTCTAGGGGAACTCCTGCCCGTAGAAACACAAGGTTGGATCACAGGCTGAAGGTTTGGCGGCAGGCCAGGGTGATTGACACTCAGAGCCTGCCGCTCTGCCACGCCCATCTTCGGACTCGGCCGTGAAGCCAGTACGAACCAATTTGTCGAGATAGTTAAGGCTGCGAACGCCGTTTTCTCTCAGAGGAACAAGGGTCGCCTCCGCATTAACATCTTGAACAGGAGCTTGTGAAGGGCCTGACTCAAGACTCGAAGGTCCAAGATTGGCCGTAACCCACCGCCTTTCTAGGGCACAATGAAGTAAGGGCTGCAAAATCCTGTCTTCATATCGGCTGGAGGGACTGGCTCTACCACGTCCTTCTCCAGTAGGACTGTGATATCCGCCGTAGCACAGGAGCACCCTTGATCAGGTGAACTTAACTTGAATGTCCCTGAATTTGGGGGGACGTCGGGGGAACTTAATCGCATAGCTGAGTCTGATGGGAAGACCACCTGGTTCCACGAGTGGGCAGGAAGTGCGTGAGAAGGCTTGGTTGTGTTCTCGAGGCGCACGCTGCTGCCCGCTGGCGTCAGAAGAGGGGACTAAGGGTGGCCAGGCACAGAGTCGCACACAGCCAACTGCGGCCTCTTGGGACCTAGAGATAGAGGAAATTGCTCTTTTATTGAAAATTTGGGTACCAAATTATACAGAAATAAAACCGAACAGAAGATTCTCCACCCGGCACTTCTCAGGGGGAGGGAGTGGTGCGGTCACCATCTCCTGAAGAGCTGTTTCCTCCGTCTCTGGGTCGCCCGTCTCAGGGCCGCTTGTTCTTGCACTTGCCGCCTGGTTTGGCAGGGGCCTAGATGGGCCGACGGCGAGGTGAAGGCAGCAATTGGTCGTCTAGGCAGTATATGCTTGACCGCCTCCGTCTGCCTCTGTGCGGTGGAGAACTGTTGGGCAAAATTCTCCACCACGTCACCGAAGAGGCCGGCCTGAGAGATAGGGGGGTCCAAGAACTGATATTTATCGGCCTCCCGCATATCTGCCAGGTTCAGTCAGAGATGTAGCGTGCAGTGACTTTCATCACTAGTAGGGTGAGGTCCATCGCTGTGTGCATCTCCTGCATAAGCCCTGGGTCAGTACTAGCCTCGTGCAACTCCTTTAAAGCCTTGGCCTGGTAGACGTGCAGGAGCCATGGCATGCAGAATGGAGCCAGTCTGTCTAGCGGCTTTGTAAGCCTTGCCCGTGAGAACGGACGAGAACTTACAAGCCTTGGATGGCTGATGCGGATTACCCCTCCAGGAAGCACTTTTAGGACACAGGTGCAACGCTAGCGTGTGTTCAACTGGAGGAATATGCATGCACCCTTTGGCCACTCCGCCATCAAGGGTAGATGGCGGAGTGAAGTACCAGACCAGTTTTCGTCAGAAAAAGGAACAAACGAACCGCTCAGCTCCGAATTGAAAGGCAAATGTGCGTTGCATCTGCTTCCGTATTTATACCCACGCTACGTGGCGGAGCGTGAGATGCAAATCTCGCACGCCAATCTCCATTGGCTCATTTAGCTTACACTCAAAGGTGATTGGGCTCTTAGGCAAGATCCCAATTCGTCGGTACGTGACGTCAAACATGACCAACTGAAAGGGAAAGTCTGATTTTAAAATGAGACATCAACATTTTTACAACATACCACAAATATTTCATTATATTATATTTTACTAGTGCCCAATTATTTTGAATTTGAGTTTTGAGTTGTTTCGAGACCCAAGAAAAAAAACATGGACACATTAGACTTTCATAGTTTTGATCGCTTTATTATTATTAATACAATTTACAAAAATAATATTAAATAATGTGTAAGCGTAACTTATGACCAGTACTTAACGTTGGCTGATAACAGAATTCTTCCTAAATTCTAACTTTGAAACAAGTATTTTCTTTAAAGCTGCTTTGAAACAGGATGTATTGTGTATTGTGCCAAATAACTTTTTTTAAATATATATATTTCAATCTCTTTATTTGAATTATAGATATACTTTATTCAGTACCTGTTTGTAAGGCTTGTTGTTCCTTCAAAAGATTCAGATCCTGCACAATCTGATCGATCTGTTTCTTCAGCTCCTCAATAGCAGCACTGTTCGACTCTTTTTCGACAGAATTTACACATGATAAACAAACATCGCCAGTTTAAATTCATGGTATGCAATATGTTTTCAAAACATTTAGACTGACTTAACAACTTTTAATTAATTTAGTAAAATACTAATTTTGTCTAATCTAATGTTTTACCACCTATAATGCGAACTATTGCATAAAAACACAAATAGAAATGGTTTATCATTCGTTCATCTTAATAACGCATTTTCTGTTTACCTTTTTTCCCATTCTTTGTCTTTGTAGAGCTCTCCTCCGGGCTGGACCGCACCAGACAAACGACACAAAAAAGAAGCTTGACGGCTTTAAAATCCATAATGCTCACCTTAAACTGTGTGTAGAAGCCACTGATCTGCTCTGCTGAAGTCAAGCTGGCCGTCACGAGCTGCGTAACAGCACGAGGAACAGATGATTTTCATTTAACAGCATGTTGAACAGATCAACACGCCTTTTTTCTGGCACTGCATGGCTGCATTATTGCAGTACTGCACTGCAAGTTATTTCACATCATTATTGTTAGTTATTATTATAATGACAGTAGTAGTATATTGTATTGCACTGCATTATTTACTAGTGGCTTCTTGTTACAGTTGTTAATCATCAATAGTAGGCTAATGTGAAATCTTTGTATTTATCATACTCTGTCCTGTAATTTGCAACCAACACATTTTTATTAGGATCATGAATTTGATTTAGTGTCTAAAAGCATTTTTTATAAAGGTTATTTACATTTGTTTGTGATATTGTATTACATCAGCGCTATAACCTCACTGGGTGGAGTGTCATGTCCGTTCTCCACACTCACAGGCACTTGGCAAGCGTGGGATAATATGAACAACATGATGGGTGTTAACTAGAAGCACATGATGCAGCAGTTATAACCAGTGTTGGGGAGAGGGACTGTTAAAAGTAATGCATTAACATTACGTTATATGCTTTGCACCGAAAGTACAGTGCTTTTTCTCATCTGGGCTGGGCTTTCTTGTTTGTTTTTTAATAATAATAATAAAAGTTATATTACATTTTGGCAAATGTGAAGGGCCTTTCACACCAAAAGTGAAATGAATAAAGCCTCAGACTGAAGGAAATGCAGATTCACGCCTGTACAGTAGAGGGCGCCGCTCAAACAAATAAAAAGAACAAATTAAACACAAATGTGGTCATTTTTGCTTATTTGTATGGTTGAATTGGAACATTGAATGTCAGCAGCAAAGACATGGATTAACTCTTTCCCCGCCAGCATTTTTTATTTATTTGCCAGCCACCCCCAACGTTTTTGAGTATTTTCCCAAGACTTTCACGGCCCCCAGATTATTATGTTGTATGAATATCTGAACATGCAATATATCAAAAGAAACAACAGAGCCTCTGAATTGTATTCTAGCTTCATGCATTCTTGTTTAATGGCAGATTCCCTCTGTGACCACATGCCCCTATGATGCCCTAAATAAGTATTTCTTCCTGGCAATAATACTGGAAAAATGTTCAATATTCTTTCTAGTTAAGACTTAAGTGCCTATAGACTGACTATATACTGGCTCAATAAACCTACCATGAGAAATATTCACTAGCGTAAAAGTGTGACAACTAGCCCCGCTCTCCAGTTTCAAGAGAAACTTGTTGCAGTTGCAGATCACTCACAATAATTTGTCAGGCTTATGAATATTATGGCATTATCCTTCAGGATTTAGCAAATATTCATTTGTCTTTGAAGCAGAAAAGAATGAGAAATAGATCAAGATTTTTTTTTTTAAATATATATTTTATTTTTTGCTTCGAAAAGTATAAATAAAAGTAAGAAACATAAATCGCCATATAGTTTATACATATTATACAAAACTGTCAGACACATTATTAGTATCCGGTCATATTAATTGAACACAAAGACCAAAAGAAACCTCTGATCAGAATTATTGACCATTGATTGCGGTCCAGCTAATAAGTAAGTCTTGTTCTGCAACCAGTTCAACGGGATCTGCACACGAGCAGATCTTACATTCAACACCGGCGCAGAACGCAATCTCAGCATGTAGATTTGTTTAATAAGGCGTAATGTGTGTCAAGTCATGAAAATACGGTCAATGCATAGACTCTCTGCAGTAAAGCTGTTTTACAGTGAACTGATGTTTAGAGACATAAGGCATGTTAGCATGTAAAAGAACAGTAAGTGCACACATGGATGGACTACATGCGCTCAGTGTTGTAGATCAGCGGCTCTCGGCTGGGTTTGCTCCAGGACATCAAGTGGCCAAACACAGTGCCAAAACTGTTTATCGTGCCAAAGTAAATACAATGTTTAAAATCAATATTATCATGAAATGCACAGCCCACACAATATGCCAAATTATTAATATGACATTTGCAAAACTGGCAACATCAGTCTGTCCCAGGGTTGCCAAGTCTGCGGTGTTCCGGTGGGATTGGGATACTTTTAAATTGTTTTCTTTTCTTCTGCGGGTTGAAGGTTTGACATGTTGCATAAGTCACATTTGACTGAATTGCTCGTATCGTAATATTTTACTCCTTTGACAATCATCCAATGATAAAACTGTGCTAGATAATGAGTTTTGTCAATATATTATAAATACATTATGATTTTGAATACTACCGTGTAGTGATTTTAAAGCTGAAGTTGTGTATAACATATAATAGTGACTGTAAAATATATATAGTTTTTGGATATTTTGGAGTGGCATTTTATGATTGTCCATCATTTGTGTCGCAGACCTGGCAACCCTCATCTCTATCTATCTATCTATCTATCTATCTATCTATCTATCTATCTATCTATCTATCTATCTATCTATCTATCTATCTATCTATCCATCCATCCATTTATCCATCCATCCATCCATCCATCCATTTATACATCCATCTATCCATCCATCCATTTATCCATCTATCCATCCATCCATCCATCCATCCATCCATTTATCCATCCATTTATCTATCTATCCATCCATTTATCCATCCATCCATTTATCTATCCATCCATCCATCCATCTATCCATTTATCCATCCATCCATCCATCCATTTATCATCCATCCATCCATCCATCCATTTATCCATCCATCTATCCATCCATCCATTTATCCATCCATCCATTTATCCATCCATCCATCCATCCATTTATCCATCCATCCATCCATCCATCCTTCTATCCATCCATCCATGCATCCATCCATCCATCCATCCATCCATCCATTTATCCATCCATTTATCCATCCATCCATCTATCCATCCATCCATCCATCCATCCATCCATCCATCCATCCATCCATTTATCCATCCATCCATCCATCCATCCATCCATTTATCCATCCATCCATCCATTTATCCATCCATCCATCCATTTATCTATCTATCCATCCATCCATCCATCCATCCATTTATCCATCCATCCATCCATTTATCCATCCATCCATCCATTTATCTATCTATCCATCCATCCATCCATCCATCCATCCATTTATCCATCCATTTATCCATCCATCCATTTATCCATCCATCCATCTATCCATCCATCCATCCATTTATCCATCCATTTATCCATCCATCCATCCATCCATCCATTTATCCATCCATCCATCCATCCATCCATTTATCCATCCATCCATCCATCCATCCATCCATTTATCCATCCATCCATCCATTTATCTATCCATCCATCCATCCATCCATCCATCCATCCATCTATCTATCTATCTATCTATCTATCTATCTATCTATCTATCTATCTATCTATCTATCTATCTATCTATCTATCTATCTATCTATCTATCTATCTATCTATCTATCATCCGTCCATCTATCATATTATTATCTAGTATTTATTTGAACAGGCCTGCGACTCATTTTTGTAGTGTGACCCATCATTTGAGAACCGCTGATTTAGACTTAGATAAACTGATGTTTATCGTGGGATGGTGATATTTGTAAACCCACACCTCTCTCTCTGACAGTAATCACGCAGCATTAGTACATTAGGACAATCCACCTTATTTTTAACATAAGATTAGTAACCTGAATGTGCGAGGCTTCCGAACAAAAACAGTCCGTTATGCAGTTGCAACCTGGTATTTGTTGTCCTATTATTTTAACGTCCAATTTGACCATTTACTGCCCTTTGTTATTCATAGTTTTGCCACTATAACGGCTAATGAATCAGAACACTGGCACATTCACAGGAAATAGCGCAGAATAAGGTGGATACCGACATTTACATCGAGACGAGCCCTAAAATCCAGATCTGCATTTGTCCTCCAATCACTAAACACACACACAGCAAACCTGCAAACACACAAACACAGAATACTGCAAACTGTGAGGTAAAACATGCAAAATACAGTCCGACACGTCAGCACAGAAGAACTGAAGTCAAACACATCGTGCATCGATCGACTGACAGTGAGAAGGTCAAATCTGAGGAACACCGTCAACGCAATCCTGAAGACTGAAGTGGTGATCCTCTCTCTAGGTGGGACAGAGCACTGTGAACGAGAAATCATGCTCAAGTTCTGATATATAATAACAGAAATCATCATGAACAGATCAATACTTGCTTGTTTGATAAGTAACAGTAAAGGGAGAAACCAAAGGAGAATTTATGAAGAATCTTCATGCTGCTTTTTTCCTACAACAGTTTATAGTGAATCTGTCAGGATCCAAGAGGAATCAAAAACACTACAATTGAACACTTCTGAATCCTTACAATGTCGTTTGCTGTTGACTTTGAGTATATTTAGGCTCCTATTGTCACCGTTGGCTTTCTTCTTATTATGATTATTCCCCTCTTGAGTCTTGAGTTATAAATTTGGCACACAGATAGAGGACAGTCTGAACTTTAACCACAGCTAAAAAAACAAGTCTCTAACTCAATCTCTCTAGCGCCACCAACTGTCCAAAGTTGCACTCACGTTTACACTAATAACTTTTGAACAGTAAGGGCTAGAAACAAAATGATTTTTTCCACATGATTTTGAAATCATTCTAATATGCTGATTTGATACTCAACTATTATACATTATTATTGGTGCTCAGTTATAAATAATGGTTCTTATCAATGTTGAAAACAGTTCAACCCTGGAAACACTTTTTTAAAGGTTCTTTGAGAGACAGAAAGTTCAAAAGAACAGCATTTATTTGAAATTTAAATCTTTTGTAACATTATAAATGTTTTTACTGTTATTTTGATCAATTTAACGCATCCTTGCTGAATAAAAAATATGTTTTTAATCTTACTGCAAACTTTTGAATGGTCGTGTATCACTGTTTCCACAAAAATATGAAGCAGCACAACTGTTTTTAACATTGATAATAATCATAAATGTTTCTTGAACAGCAAATCATCATATTAGAGTGATTTCTGAAGGATCATGTGACACTGAAGACTGGAGTAATGATGATGAAAATACAGCTTTGATCACAGGAATAAATAACATGTTACAATATATTCACACAGAAAACTATGGAAGCTTGTTTCCGCCACTGAATAAAAAAATAAAATAAAAATAATTGCGACTTTTTATCACACAATTGCGAGATATGAAGTCAGAATTGTGAGAAATAAAGTCGCAATTGCGAGATATAAAGTCGCAATTCTGAGAAATAAAGTCGCAATTGCGAAAAAAAGGACAAAATTCTGACTTTTTAACTCGCAATACTGACTTTTTTTACTCTTAATTGTGAGTTTACATCTCGCAATTCTGACTTTATAACACATAATTGTGAGTTTATACGAAATTCTGACATCTTTTCTCAGAATTGTGAGATATAAACTCACAATTGCGAGTTATCAGGCCAGTTCTAAGGGAAAAAAAGACTGACTTTTTTCCCCTCAGGATAGTTTATATCACGCAATTCTGACTTTACAACACGCAATTCTGACTTTATATCACGCAATTCTGACTTTACAACACGCAATTTGACTTTATATCAATCAATTCTGACTTTATATCTCGATGTAAACTCGCAATTGTGAGATAAAAAGTCGCAATTACCATTTTTATTTTTCATTCTGTGGCGGAAACAAGCTTCCATAGAAAACAGTTAAATAAAATAGTAAAAATATTTCACAATATTCCTGTTTTACTGTATTTTTGATGTGGCCTTGGTGAGACTTCTTTCAGATTCCAATCTTCTGTTTTAATGATGAAGTCATACAGATCTGAAACCAGCCAATAATGGTGATGAGTGAGTAAATAATGACAGAATTGTCTTTAATTCCTTCCCTTGGACATGTATCAGGCCACTAAAGGAGAGAGTAAAGCGCAGCGCTCAGGGGATCGACTCATGTAACCGAGCAGCGCTGGCCGTTGCCGGGGAAGTTTACAGGGAGGCTACAGTGAAACACTATCTGTTGCTACGGTAACTGCGGGAGACAAACACAGGCGCACTATGATCTAAATGCTCATTATCTATCAACTAAACCTCTGACAAACCTCACAGACCAGCACTAGAACAACTCCTGCAAGAACAGAGAGATCATGAAGGAGGACGAGCAGAAGATGATAGTGGAACTGAGATCTTAATAGTTTACATGTGAGCAACATAATTCTACATTAAGATGACTTTCTATGATGATCAGTTTCAATAGTTCATTGTTAATACTTTGCAGAGGAACACAATCACTGAGTTGAGAGCAACAGGACGCAGAATTGAAATATGTAAAATTTTTGAATCTGAATCTAAAGGTGCGTAAAAACTTCACAGGGGAAAGAAAGAAAGAAAGAAAGAAAGAAAGAAAGAAAGAAAGAAAGAAAGAAAGAAAGAAAGAAAGAAAGAAAGAAAGAAAGAAAGAAAGAAAGAAAGAAAGAAAGAAAGAAAGAAAGAAAGAAAGAAAGAAAGAAAGAAAGCAGGACCGGATGTGACAAAATAATAACACTGATTTAAACATCCAATGTTCTGAGAACGTTTGGCTTTAACATTACCATTAAGTTATGAAAACCTAATCGTTCAAAACATTCACTTTTTTAAAATGTTTTAAAAATGTTTTTTTCTTGGTTATTAGAACATTAAAGGAAAATGAAGACGGAAAACTGTCATCAATGGCGGGGAAAGAGTTAAATGTTCTAAAACCCTTCAAAAACAATTAGTAACATTTAAAACATGTTAGACGAACATTTAACTTTTAGGGGAAAAAACATTCCATGAATGATGTATAAATAATGTTTTTGTGAACATTATTAAAGACCAGATAACGTTAAACAAACGTTCTATCAATGTTACTGAAAGAACGATCCTGGGATTCCTCCAACTCTACATAACTGCTCACCAAACAGAGTTTCTTTTAGAAATTATTTCATAATATTGAAGTGCCGTGTCACACACAACTGGCTGAGTAGACACTGTCAGAATGAGAGTCGCGTCCATAGTGGATCTTCAGTTTTGCTATGTTGTTATTACATTCATTTTTGCTCATTTTCATGGAAAATTCCAATAATTGCGAAGCTGAAATTAGCCTACAACACATTAGTGCAGAGAAATTAATGCACTATGGAAATGTCTGATTTACATCATCATTATCATGTTGATGTCAATAAAGTCTCTGAATACAGTGTGCTGTATGGAAGTAAAATAATGCCAAATGTTTTTGAAACAAAAAAAGCCTGTTGAATTGCACTATTTGCGAAGCGAAATAAAATGGACCGAAAATTACCTGTTGAATATTATAGGTTGTATTTTTAAACAGTTTGAATATTTTGGAAGTGATATATGAAAGGTCAATATGGATTATTGAATTTTTAATAATAAAAATGTGATGAATTGAAATATTCACAGCTTAAATATTCAACCATGTTCAATTTCAGCCCATAAACATGCAAACCCTAAAAATACAAAGCATTCAAATGCAAGCATGGTTAATGCAATGCCTATTTTTTTCCAAGTAGTGCATTCAACAGGCTTTTCTGTTTCAAAAACATTTGGTATTATTTTACTTCCATAGTGCTGGACATTTTATGGTGCTGCTGTATATGGCAAAATCAAACGCAATTATTTACGCTTGTTGCAAAACTTGTGTTGGACTAATGAAACTCCTTGAGTTCTTCTGGAAAAGTAGAGTTAATTTGTGAAGAATATCATGATGAACGAGACGTGTAAGGATCATGAAATTTTGTTTGTCACAGAGCTTATATTTTCTGCAATAATCCAAAAGTCAATGGAAAAATCCTATTGGTTTTTCGTTGAGGGAAGCGTGATGTGAACTTACAAAAATACGTCATAACTATTCTTGAATTAGGCATTTCTGTTAGTTGAGTGTTGTTACCTTTGAGGATGTAGTCTGTGAGGAGGCTTGGGACTTTATCACTGTCATCCCTCATGGCTTCTAAAACTGCAGAAAAGCGAACGTTAACAATGATAGGTCAAGATTTATATACCATTGACAACTTGTAGCAGAAAAGCAAGGCATTGGTTAGAGATCACAGCAGCACTTGGTCTCACTTTTGGTAAAAATCTGCAGGTCTTGGACTGACGGCGGCTCGTCTTTCCTCTCGTACGGGATTACCGTTGTTACATACTGAATAAAAGATGAGCACAGATGAGACGGGTTAAACACACCACTGCATGATGGGATGCGTCTCACAACAGTGTGTGTTCACTCTCTCTGCAGTGTTGGGAAAACTACTTTTAACTTTACTTTTTAAAATGTATAATCAGATTGTATGTCAGTATTAAGACAGTATTTATGTGGCACAAAAAAGTTCTCTATAAACACATTACTTGCACAGATACTTTTACACTAAATACAACAAAGTAAACTAAACCACTGATCAGCTCTACCAAACTTGGATGTCTTTTTCCAGTAATAAACAAACACTGTTAAGTTGTTTTGATTGATACTGTGAAGCAGCTTTGATACAATCTGTATTGTGAAAAGCGCTATATAAATATATTTGACTTGACTTGACTAAACACCCGACACCATTTTCAACTAAAAACTGAAAACTTTTAATGTTTTGGCCGTTGATTTACACGATAACGGTGTTCTCTTTCATAGGTTCACTCAACGCTGCGGAAAGCGCAGTGGGATATCCTCTGGATGTGCCGATTGCCTGAAGCCCTATAGAATCACGCCAATTCATTGGCTGATGGCGCTCGCGCAAAGCTGGCTCCGCCCCGACGCTCTTACGTCGTAGCATGATGAACGCGCGCGCGCCATCTTCTCCTCAGATTTCTCTGCCTTCACGAAGCGGTCACATCTCGCCCTTCGTTCGGTTTTTCTGAGCCCTAATTCTTCAAATTCAACTTCAGCTTTCGTCTCGACACTTCAGCGACTGGTATAAGTGGAACTCTGTTCTCCTTACAGTGAAGTGTCATGGATTATCGACGCTGCTCTCCGCCATGCGTTCGTTTTATCTCGAACGACGACCCTCACAGTAAGTGTGTTAAATGTATGGGTTTTTCGCATGCGCGTGAGGCTGTATTGGGATTGTCGAAATGTAAATTTTGTGACAATCTCCTTCTCAAAACCCTCCGCTCTAGACTCGCGGTTTTTGAGAAGGAGTCATTCGTTCCCCCCCGTCGCGCTCCCGAGACTGCTGAGGCCTCTCGTGGATCCGCGGCCTGGGGCTCGGATGTTGAGCTCGAGGATATTGAGTATGAGCAGACGGGCCTCGCCCTTTCTCTCCTTCCCTCTCCCGAGCACGCACGCGGCGCGGTTGAATTCGCGCATGATTATTTATGTCCCAGCCCGGGAGCCCACGAATCGGTTTCTTTCGGTCTGGATGACGTGATTTACACTGCAGCCTCCGACTCCGAGGATTTCGGGCCTGCTTTGGCTGATGACGTTATCCCGCCTAGCGGCCAGGACGCGCGGCCTACTCCGGCCTACACTGAGCTTATTGACGTGCTGTCGTGCGCTACAGAGAAGCTCTCTATTGACTGGCCTGATGAGCCCCGCGAGTCTCAATCGTCCTAACTCGACGAGAGGTTCCTACGTGGCCCTAATTCTAGGCCAGAGCGAAGAAAGCTGCCCTTTTTCAGCGATCTGCATCACGAGATCTCCAGATCCTGGAAGCAGCCTTTCTCCGCACGCCTAACTAACGCGGCAGCCGCTGACTTCACCAACCTTGTGGGTTTTGTGGAGCAGGGTTATTCCGCTATTCCAGCGGTCGAGGACACGCTGGCTAACCACCTCGCCCCGTCGTCTGCACCGTCCTGGAAGGCGCGTCCCCTTCTTCCTTCCAAGGCTTGTAGGACTACTTCCTCCCTTATTGGGAAGTCTTACATGGCGGCTGGTCAAGCAGGCATGGCCCTGCATACCATGGCCATCCTTCAAGCCTACCAAGCGGACGTCTTGAAGGACATGGATGAAGGAGAGGGACTGACGCCCGAAGCTGTCAAAGAGCTTCGCAAAGCCACAGATCTGGCCCTAAGAGCCACCAAACACACTGCTCGGGCTGTTGGTCGCTCTATGGCGGGCTCGGTTGCTGCAGAGCGCCACCTCTGGTTGAATCTCACGGAGATCCGAGACAAGGATAAGAGTTTCCTCCTGGATGCCCCTATCTCCCTCTCAGGTCTTTTCGGGGAGGCGGTCAACACGGTGGTTGAGAAGTTCCGCGCCGCTAAGTCTCAGTCGGCCGCGTTCAGGCAGTTTATGCCCAGGAGGGTCAGAGGGCCAAGAGACTCCAACCCTTCCCCTTCTCAAACCCGAGAACGCTCTGCTCATAGGGCTGAATTCCCTACTAGCAGGAGTGACCCGGCTCACCACCCTCCAACTACGGTCTGGGGAGCCCGAGGTCGTCCATTTCCCCGCCAGCGCCCTCACAAGCGCCTTCAGCTGAAGCGGTCCAACAAATCGGCCGCTCCAGCCTCCTCGAGCCGTTCCTGACCCGCAGGTCAGAAGGAGGAGAGCCTCACCAGATCTACGAGGTTGGGACAGACCGCGCAAGCGTTTCTGCCCTCCTCCACCCGGCTCTCCTCATCCAACCTTGTCACCTTCGCCACCCAGCGTGTTTCGAAGTGCAGGTCCTGTTTCACTCTCTTCACCCAGTCCGGCGCAGGAGGAAGGAGACGCGTCTTGCTTTCTCCCCTCGCTCCCGGTGCACGTTACACCCGCCAATCGCTTCCTCGGAGGCACAGTTCGTTTTCCTCTGGAGCAGGCGGACCCAGTTACTTCTATCCAGGTGGTGGTACCCCCCAGTACGTGTCAGGACGCCAAGCGCTCTCCTCCACGGTCATCCGCGCCTCCCCATGGGAACCAGCGCGACACCCTACCTCAGGTATGTCCCTTGCACTGCAACACTCCTCTCCCTCTATCACATTTCGTTCAAGAATGGGAGCGTTTACCAGGGGTATCGCCTTGGATCCTTCGCACAGTTCGGCTCGGCTACACGCTTCAGTTTTGTCGCAACCCCCCCTGCTTCAACGGGGTCTTTCCTACTGTAGTCGACAGCGCCGCTCAGGCTTCTGTACTACAGCAGGAGATTTCATCCCTTCTGCTGAAGGGGGCGATAGAAGAGATTCCTTCGGGGGAAGTCGAACAGGGCTTCTACAGCCGTTACTTCCTGGTCCCGAAGAAGGGGGGCGGCCTGCGGCCGATACTAGATCTTCGCCGGTTGAATTTCTCTCTTTACAAGGGAAAATTCAAAATGTTGACGCTGAAGGCCATCATATCTCATATCCGGCTGGGGGACTGGTTCGTGACGATAGACCTCAAGGATGCTTATTTCCACATCCAGGTCGTACGGCGACACAGGAAGTTCCTCAGGTTCGCCTTTGGAGAAAAAGCGTACCAGTACAGGGTCCTCCCCTTTGGCCTCGCTCTAGCGCCAAGGACGTTCACAAAGTGTATGGATGCTGCTCTGGCCCCGCTGCGGCTCCAGGGCATCCATATACTCAACTACCTGGACGATTGGCTCCTTTTAGCCCACTCCAGAGAGTTGGTGACTCACCACAGGGACATTATCCTCCGTCATATTCAGTCTCTCGGTTTGAGGTTGAATACGGAGAAGAGCGTTCTTACTCCAGCTCAGAACACGGTTTTCTTGGGGGTACGCATGGACTCCGTTCTTATGCAGGCCCGTTTGGCTCCTGCACGGATTTCCAGTCTGGTGACATGTCTGTCCCGTTTTGCACTAGGCCAGCATGTTTCCGTGAGCACCTGCCGCAGACTTCTGGGCCTTATGGCCGCGGCCTCCCCTGTGCTACCTCTGGGGCTACTCCACATGAGACCTTTTCTGTGGTGGATGAAGCTCTCAGGGGCTCGGCCCACGGGGCCAGCCCTTCGCCTATTGAAGGTGTCGCGCAGTTGCTTTCGCGCCCTGTCAATCTGGCGGGACCCCCTCTTCCTTCAGAAAGGAGTCGGTATGGGTGCGGTATTCCGTCGCCAGATGGTTACGACGGATGCCTCTCTGACCGGATGGGGAGCGGTTTTCGAGGGCAGGCCAGCGTGTGGGGTTTGGACTGGCGAGACCCTCTCGTGGCACATAAACAGCTTGGAGCTGAGGGCTGTCTTCCTGGCTCTTTGCCACTTTCTCCCTTTCCTCGAAGGACACCATGTCATTGTCAGAACGGACAATATGGCAGTAGTGTCCCATGTAAACAGACAGGGGGGTTCACGATCGCGCACCCTAGACAGGCATGCGCGTCACCTTCTCCTGTGGTCCCAGGACAAGTTCCTCTCTCTGAGAGCAGTTCATGTCCCAGGGATTCTGAACCTCGCAGCAGATTTTCTGTCGAGGCAGAAGCTCAGGTCTGGGGAATGGATGTTGAACCGCCAGACGGTGGCCCTGATCTGGGAGGTGTTCGGAAAAGCGGAAGTGGACCTCTTTGCATCTCAGGAGTCGTCCCAATGCCCGCTTTGGTTCTCTCTGAGCCCTCCAGCTCCGTTGGGGATAGATGCGTTCGCCCACCCTTGGCCGATGCAGAAACTCTATGCCTTCCCGCCCATCAAGCTGATCCAGGCGGTTCTGTCCAGAGTGAGGGAGAGCGGAGTCCGCCTCCTTCTGGTAGCCCCATTCTGGCCGTCCCAGCCATGGTTTTCGGAGCTGATCCCTCTGTTGGAATCCTCCCCCTGGGAGATACCGGTCAGGGAGGACCTGCTTTCCCAGCTTCAGGGCAGGATATGGCATCCTCGCCCCGACATTTGGAAGCTGTACGTTTGGCCTATCAGAGGCCGTTACCTTTAAGCTTTGATCTCCCAACTGACGTTCAGGAGACCATTGCGAATGCTAGAGCCCCTTCGACGAGGAGGCTATATTCCTCCAAGTGGAGGGTGTTCGAGGCATGGTGCTTAGCACATGATAGGAACCCAGTTAACTGCCCAGTAGGCACAGTGCTGGAATTCCTGCAGGAAAAGTTTGCTTCCGGAGCGGCCGCTACCACTCTCAGAGTATATGTCGCAGCTATTGCCGCTCATAGAGAATCAGATGAGATTCCCTTGGGGAAACTGAGGTTAGTTTCGGCCTTCATAAGTGGGGTTAGGCGCCTAAAACCGGCTCGCCCCCCTAGTGTTCCCTCGTGGGACCTGTCAGTCGTCCTGGAGGGTTTGTCAGAGGCTCCCTTCGAGCCCTTGGAGTCAGCCCCTGAGCGGATTCTGACTCTTAAGGTTGCTTTTTTGTTAGCCTTATCTTCATTAAAGCGGATGGGGGATTTGCAGGCTCTCTCTATTAGTGAGTCATGCTTGGACTTCGCTCTTGGCCTGGTTAGGGTTACTTTGAGGCCGAGGTCGGGGTATGTACCCAAGGTTCTTTCCACGGCGTTCCGCTCTCAGGTTGTTAACCTTAACGCTTTCCAGCCTCCTCCTTTTGCCTCTGAGGAAGAAAGAAAACTTAACTTGCTCTGCCCGGTCCGTTCTTTGAAGTTGTATGTAGATCGCTCAGGCGGTTGGAGGAAATCAAACCAGCTCTTGGTATGTTTTGGTGCTGGCCGCCGCGGGCTTGCAGCATCAAAGCAAAGGATTTCCCACTGGGTAACGGATGCTATTTCGCTGGCTTACGAGGTGCGTGGTTTGCCTTCACCTCTTAGCATCAGAGCACATTCCACCAGAAGTGTGGCTTCCTCTCAAGCTCTCTTTAGAGGGGCCCTCTTGGAAGACATTTGTGTGGCGGCAGGTTGGTCCTCTCCGCACACCTTTGTGAGGTTCTATAATTTAGATCTTGACATGACTCCAGGTTCCCAGGTTCCATCTGCTTGAACCTGTCATGGTTGTTATTATTATTTGGTCTGGTACCAGTTATGGCAGCGCTTAGCTTGGCGAGTTTGGTATTTCGTTCCCACTGCGCTTTCCGCAGCGTTGAGTGAACCTATGAAAGAGAACGTCTCTGGTTACTTACGTAACCTATGTTCTCTGAATAGGGAACGAGACGCTGCGTTCGCTGCCAAGCTCCTCGCGCTGCCGACAGTTTTTCTTTTCGGCAGAGAAATCTGAGGAGAAGATGGCGCGCGCGCGTTCATCATGCTACGACGTAAGAGCGTCGGGGCGGAGCCAGCTTTGCGCGAGCGCCATCAGCCAATGAATTGGCGTGATTCTATAGGGCTTCAGGCAATCGGCACATCCAGAGGATATCCCACTGCGCTTTCCGCAGCGTCTCGTTCCCTATTCAGAGAACATAGGTTACGTAAGTAACCAGAGACGTTTTGGAGTGTGAAAACGCAAGTATTACGTGTTCAGTCGTGTTTTTTTTTTTTTTTACAAAGTGACATCGCCATCTAGTGGCCTGGCAGCAGAATACAGCCTTTTTAGTTGTTTTTGCAGATCCGTGTGAACAGAGATCATTTTGACAACTTTGTCGTCTGTACAAGAAAAACGTAAGGGAAAAACTTTTTCATTTTTAGTACACCGTTGTCGTGTAAACGTACCCTTAAATTACTAAGATAAAGCATATGACAAGTTAAGCACCAACATATACAGTAACAGGGTCAAGGAAATAACTCCCACACTTTTTTTGTCAGCCAAATCTTTTTGACCTACAATAATTTCCTAAAAAGTGATATTTTAAAGTTAATGTTTCAAATATTTAACAACACATGTGCATGTTCTCTGATGACGGTTAATGGTCACATGACATGCATGTAAACAAAATAGCATACTTAATCTTTTTTTAATAATCGTTTTATTTTGACCCTTTTCACAGAGCACTTTTCTACAGTTTATATTGTAAATCTAGCTTGTATGTTTATTTATATATTATTAATTATTATCATATTATTCATTAATAATTTAAATGACAGAAAAGCTGCTGTGTGATGTTATCTTATGCAACGCCTGATGGAGTGACTGCAAATTTGATGTTTCTCTCTTCTGACTACTGTAATCAAGCTCACGATATTTTATTTTTTTTGGCTGTTGGAAAGTCCCAGAAACTCTACTGAGGACTTTTTCTTTTGCTATCGGATCAAATGGGAATACAAAAATGATATTTGTTGTAGTTTCCGTTCACCGCTATAGAAGTTTACCTAACTACACTGCTAAAGTGGCAAAATATTGAATGGCCTTTAAATGATCTTAACCATTTTATTCACAAATCACTGGTCAGGAAATTAGCAAGAATTGCACAATATACTGTAGATAAAGTAATAGCCCTTCCCAACATGCAGACAGACTTTTCCAGGAAGAAGAGTCAGTGTTGTTCCACTCAATGTTAATGGCTTCAAACTATTCACGAGTAGTTGACCAAATTCTCCCAGTCCGTTTGAGTTTAATGTGAGACCAGATATTCACTATAGGCTTCAAGTCTGGACTCTGACCAGCCAAAGCATGAGCCTGTTGGACTCAATCTCAAGACACTTCTTAGTTGTCTTTGGCCATTGTCTTGTTGAAAAATAACATCTGATCAGATAACAACTTTTCAATTGAGGGAAGCAAGCCATTCTGCAATATTCTCCTGTACTCTAAAGGATTAAACGGCTTTATACCGTGAAGTAGCTCACCAATACCAGCAGATAAACACAACGAAACCTCTTCACTGTGGTAGAGATGCATTATTGTATTATTTCTCTGCAGATTTCCAAGACTGCTCTGAAGCAACACCATGCAACTCGTGTTTCACTGTGATTCATCACTCCACACACAACTTCCCATATTCTGCCAAAAACTCCTTTTCTGAGACAGCAATGGCTTTTCAAGTAGTGCATTTTCTAATTTCAGGACCATTAAGACAATGTAAAGCTAAGTGTTTAGCCATTTTGGACTTGGCTTATTTCTTTCCCAGGAGTGTATGAGGTACTGTAAGTGACTGTGAAAAGGGCCCATATTTACAGTGTACACTATAAAAACACCAATATTTCATTTATTCCCAGTTCTGAATAAATTAATATTTCCCTTAGCTACATTCTCACGCTGGATGGCAATTTTTACCAATTCTGGCCCGATGCAGCAACTTTGCTGCTAATCAGCAACTAATCCAGCATAATATTGCTACTAATTCAAATCAGCCTTAGAATTGAAAATGCCCAACAAAAGATATCTGGGTATTTAACTCACTAGGCTTCTGCTGATAACACACTAGAGCTGAATGTTATGAGGCGAGCAGATTCGACAGTCTCAGAAGAGAAGAGGAAGCGAGAGGAATATCCACCTGTTTCTCACCGCCCCCGTTCCTAAAAGTGTGCCGGAAACCATTCTGAATGGCAGTAGAGATGCCCTCCATGCTGAAGCGCTACGAGCACCGAACAGAGGAAAGAAGAGAACGAGACAGGGACAGCAAGAACAGAGTGAACGAGGAAATAAAATCACATCAACTACAGCAAGAGGTACTTGAGGAAGAAGAAAGGGATTGGGATTGACATCTCAAATGTGTTTCCAGACCAGTAGCTACTTGTGATCGGATATCGTGTTTCAGGGTTGTGATGGGAACATCAAATATATCAAACTAAATCTCAAGCGCAGTTGAGCTTACACACCATTTATGATGTGCTCTATGTATGTGTGTTGATCAAAGTTATAATAAACGTCTAAATTAAATCTGATTACTTTTAACATGTCTTTATAAACTTTTTGAAGCTGGATAATTTTGCTTGCGTGGACTTGAATGGACAGAAATATAAGAAACATCGGTAACACTTTACTTGAAGGGGTGTGCATAAGACTGACATGACACCTTCATAATCATGACATGACACATGTCATGAATATGAAGGTTTCATACATGTTTATGACAACTGTCATTAAGTGTCATTCGCTCAAATATGACATTTTCTAATACAAATATGACATTGTTTGAGATGTCTTTGTTATGACACCTTGACATTACTAAGACAACACAACCTGTCATAAATATGTCATAAACATGACATAGCAGATTAATTATCAAACTTAAGAAAGCACTTAGCTTTATGGGTTAACATTACATTAAACTGTCATGTGGTTGGTTTTGTCATTGGCTGTCATGAGGCATTATAACGTTTTAATGACAATTCAATGTGTACCACTGTAGTTGAGGTCAAGAAAAATATTCATGACACAGTTATAATGGCCTCATGACAGCCAATGTCAAAACCAACAGTTTAATTTAGTGTTAACCCATAAAGCTAAGTGCTTTCTCAAGTTTGATAATTAATCTGCTATGTCATGTTTATGACATATTTATGACATGTTATGTTGTCTTTGTAATGTCAAGTTGTCATGACAGACACTGACAGGTTATGATGTATTGGTTTATGTCAAGTTCTCATAACCAAGACATCTCAAACAACGTCATTTTTGCATAAAAAGTGTCATAATTGAGCGAATGACACTTAATGACAGTTGTCATAAACATGCACAAAACCGCTTTCATATTCATGACATGTGCCATGTCATGATTATGAAGGTGTCATGTCAGTCTTATGCACACCCCTTCAAGTAAAGTGTTACCGAAATATCTTAATTTGTGTCAGATGTCTTAAGGGTTTGAACTAACCCTTTGAAGTCAGCATGAATCTGAAGTTATGACCACCATAGTGTGATGCATTTCTGAGTGAAAAGGCTTATTGAACAATGATTTTATCCACTGGCTGTAGGTTACATAGTGAAAAGTGAGCGTTGTTTACCATAACGAATGTGACTGGCTTAAAAATGCAACGCAGTCAGCAAACAGAAATATGCATGATTGAATATATACTTAGTTATATTAAAAAAATATCCTGGCTCTTCCAAGCGTCGGGTCAGAGGTCACTCTTCCACCGGAACTAGACTCACGTACAGCCGTTCCCGGAAGCCAGTGATTATAGTTTATAAAATTATAAATATGGATATTTTTCTTACAAAAACGCATCGCTTCACATCAGAAGGCCCGCTGGAGTCGTGTGGATTATGTTTATGATGGATGGATGCACTTTTTTGGACTTCAAAATTGAAGGTACCATTCACTCCCATTATAAAGCTTGGAAGAACCAGGACATTTATTAATATAACTCTGGCTGAAAGAAGAAAGTCATATACACCTAGGATGGCTTGAGGGTGAGTATATGGGAAGATTTTCATATTTGGGTGAAGTAACCCTTTAAGAAAATGAATAAGGTCAATTTTGATTTTGAAGTGTGTGAAACGGCAAAAAAACACAAGTGTTTCCACTAAACTGCCCAATCTAATGACTCCTGCTACTCACAGAAGACGGCAACCTCTCCGACCCAGACACGCTCCTCACCCTCCTCTTCTTCTTCAGCATCTCTCGCTGCACCTTCTGTCGGTTCTGTACGTCGATGAGAACCGAGATGAAGCTGTTCTTCACCTCCTTCTCAAACTCCAGCTCGTCCCTCATGGCCAGATGCTGGACCAGCTCCTCTGAATATCCCCGTATGAGCGTCTCCACGTCCTCCAGCTCATCGCTCAGCTCCTCGACACACATCAGCTTCACTCCTGCGCCGAGAACACACACTCAGACACAACACTTCAAATCACGTTTATTTCTATACCGCTTTTCACAATACACATCGTTTCAAAGCAGCTTTGAGTCCACATTACAATCTAGAGAGATCTGTTATCAGAGCCCAGCAAGCAATAGCCATCATTTCACCGTCTAGGTTAACCATAGACCCGATATAGTCCGGCTATGAGTTACACTTCTAGCCAAAATAACCTTGAATTTGGATACATGTCGTTGTTTGCCAGAATAACTTGCGAGATGTAAGATATTTCATCATGTAAGCAAAGTCAACAGTGATTACAAGGTGTTTGGTTTCATTTCTTCACTCAATTCATTTCCTTGTTATCTAATTGATGACTATAGTCTATTTTTGGGTAATGGTTTAGACGTATATTACATTTTCACTGACAGTCCAAATTTTGCCTAGGTTTAGCCTAGACGTCTGGGCTGTGTTTGGACGGCTATTAGACGTCTTTTAAACGAAAAATTGCTTGCTGGGAGGTAACTGTCTAAGTTATGTATTTCAGAAATACAAAATCACAGTTAGCTAAACATGTATTAATTTAAACAATGTAGTAATTTAACGCAGATACAATGAAGTAATGCATACTTGTTTGTTAACAAATGATTATGACGTTTAGATAATATAGCATTGGTGCATGTTGATAACCCCGAACACGTCTTCCAGAGGGACGTACTCACTGTCCTCGTAGATCTGGATGCTGTGAGATCTGTGGCTCTCCTGAGAGATGAATGAGTGTGAAGCTTTCTGCTCCGAGACCATCTCTGGTGAGTCCTGCATCAGCTCCTCTATCTCCTCAATAACCTGAAGATAACCATTCCTTTCAGATATACAGCTCTATACTTTTTGTTTTGGGTTGGTAAGATTTTTGAAAGGAGTCTTTTTTGCTCAACAAGGCTGCATTTATTTGATCAAAAATGCAGTAAAAACAGTAATATTGTGAAATGTTATTAAATTAAACTGATGTTTTCTATGAGAATGTTTAGGCACTGAGGGTGTGTCAGCAACTATTGCAATCATTGGCGTTCTTCTCCTTCGCTCGCGTCTATAGCCGCACATAGAACCGCTTTCTAAAACTGTACGTACATTTCTTTCATACTTTAGACTATATACAGTGAAATTTATTTATAAATATATATTTATATATATATACACTCACCTAAAAGATTATTAGGAACACCTGTTCAATTTCTCATTAATGCAATTATCTAATCAACCAATCACATGGCAGTTACTTCAATGCATTTAGGTGTGTGGTCCTGGTCAAGACAATCTCCTGAACTCCAAACTGAATGTCAGAATGGGAAAGAAAGGTGATTTAAGCAATTTTGAGCGTGGCATGGTTGTTGGTGCCAGACGGGCCGGTCTGAGTATTTCACAATCTGCTCAGTTTCTGGGATTTTCACGCACAACCATTTCTAGGGTTTACAAAGAATGGTGTGAAAAGGGAAAAACATCCAGTATGCGGCAGTCCTGTGGGCGAAAATGCCTTGTTGATGCTAGAGGTCAGAGGAGAATGGGCCGACTGATTCAAGCTGATAGAAGAGCAACTTTGACTGAAATAACCACTCGTTACAACCGAGGTATGCAGCAAAGCATTTGTGAAGCCACAACACGCACAACCTTGAGGCGGATGGGCTACAACAGCAGAAGACCCCACCGGGTACCACTCATCTCCACTACAAATAGGAAAAAGAGGCTACAATTTGCAAGAGCTCACCAAACAAGGACATTAGAAGACTGGAAAAATGTTGCCTGGTCTGATGAGTCTCGATTTCTGTTGAGACATTCAGATGGTAGAGTCAGAATTTGGCGTAAACAGAATGAGAACATGGATCCATCATGCCTTGTTACCACTGTGCAGGCTGGTGGTGGTGGTGTAATGGTGTGGGGGATGTTTTCTTGGCACACTTTAGGCCCCTTAGTGCCAATTGGGCATCGTTTAAATGCCACGGCCTACCTGAGCATTGTTTCTGACCATGTCCATCCCTTTATGGCCACCATGTACCCATCCTCTGATGGCTACTTCCAGCAGGATAATGCACCATGTCACAAAGCTCGAATCATTTCAAATTGGTTTCTTGAACATGACAATGAGTTCACTGTACTAAAATGGCCCCCACAGTCACCAGATCTCAACCCAATAGAGCATCTTTGGGATGTGGTGGAACGGGAGCTTCGTGCCCTGGATGTGCATCCCACAAATCTCCATCAACTGCAAGATGCTATCCTATCAATATGGGCCAACATGTCTAAAGAATGCTTTCAGCACCTTGTTGAATCAATGCCACGTAGAATTAAGGCAGTTCTGAAGGCGAAAGGGGGTCAAACACAGTATTGGTATGGTGTTCCTAATAATCCTTTAGGTGAGTGTATATATATATATATATATATAATTCCGAAAGTAAAAAAAGAAGCAGGAACGAACTATATGTACATATCCTATATTGGATATTAACATCCAATAGTGTAAATCGCGGCAGCAGCTTCAGATTGGTAGTCCAAAGCATTGTTGTCTATCTGTACTTCCGGGGTTCTTCCCACCGGAGCCTTGCTTTCGATTTCAAAATGGCGGCTGCGTGATATAAGCGAATTAAGAGTCGATTCGTTCTCAAATAACGCGCAAATAACAGATTTGACGAAGAGCACGCCACATTTACGTGAGGCTAAATCTCTGCAGCTCCTTGCCGAGTAAAAATATTTATTTTTACAAAACATTTTCTCTACTGTACAAAAGTTTGGGGTCAGTATATGCTTGGCCATTGGTTTGGTTTGGTTACTTTGCTCTGTTATCTATTAAAGCTAGTTTCCGCCACAGAATAAAAATAAATAAATAAGGCAATAGGCTTTATGCACAGCTTCACTACTTCCTGAACTTCAGCCAGCCCTTTATTTCCTGTCTGTCATTATTGGACAAACTGATTAATCCAGGTGTGCCTGATTATTGTTACTGAGGCCAGGCACACCTGGATTAATCAGTTTGTCCAATAATGACAGACAGGAAACAAAGGGCTGGCTGAAGTTCAGGAAGTAGTGAAGCTGTGGCATAAAGGCAATTGCGACTTTTAACTCACCATTCTGACTTTTTTCTGAAGTTTATATCTCACAATTCTGAGAAAACGGTCACATTTGCGAGCTATAATCTTGGAATTTTAAGAAGTTTAGTCAGAATTGCAAGACGTTAACCTCTTAAGTGTCGCGCCCCCTTTTTTGAATAAACATGTAAATGTACAATCCGAACTTAAATGGTTGTAATTCAAGAATCCTTTAGAATATAGATGCAAGATTGGTCTTGTTTTAAAGACACAGAAGACAGATTTTTGTAGAAGTTAAATAAATTTAGAAAATGAAACAGAAAAAAAGTTATAGAAGTTTAAGTTTATGAAAATGTAAAATGTAAAAATGTAATTATTCTTATTTTATATAAAATATAATTTTTCAAAACCTGGTGGACTCTAAAACTAAAACAAGAAAATCAAAGCCAAAGCTCTGAACAAGTTGTGTTTCAAATTTTAGGTTGATATCTCAAAAAATGAGCTTTCAGTGAGATTTTGTTTGGGCGCAGTACCAAACGCTTCCACTAGGGCACAACCAGACTCCATTATTTACTGCCCATATACGGGCGCCTCCATATCCTTATGTGTTTTGAGTGATCTGAACCATTATTTCCACAATTTTCATACAATTTATGAAGTAGGCATCTTATTCAGAAGTAGTAAGGGAAGTTTGGCATATTTTGATATGAATTCAACCTCTAATAATCACATAAAAAGAACACCCATGTGCGTTATAGCTCGCTGCCACCTCACAAATGGTGAATCTATCATTTTTTTTCTTTATATTTACAACATTTTCAGACCTTTTTTTTCTAAAAAAAAAAATAATGGATGTTATCTTTTGAACTATTGGCATGAAAACAAACTGAGGTTTCTACCATTCTTTCATGATTTTTCATGTTCATCACTATTTCAAACTAAAGGTCTTAACACGCCTTAGGAGTATGAAAATATTCTTGTTGCAAATTGATAGTTAATTGATAGCAAATTGACATTATTTTGAAAATCAATCACCAAATATGAAAACCACAGATTGTAAGCTTTCGAATGATATAGTTTGTCAATAGGTTTAGTATAGGATATTACTGTTTTAAATATGTAATGGCTATGGGCCCGCCGGTGACACTTCTTGCAATTGCGAGGAAAAATGTCACGATTACCTTTTTGAATTTTTTATTCTGTGGCAGAAACAAGCTTCCCTAATGGCAGGCTGTACAATACTTTAAATGAGCTGAAATAATTGATACGGTATGTTTTGTAGACAGCAGTGAGTGAGGTTTAGTGCACACCTGTTCCGCGGTGAGCAGCGGCTCCTCGATGATGCTGGACACGATGATGGAGTGCATGTCCATCTGCTCCCTCAGCTCCTCATCGTCAGACAGATCCAGGTTCACAGCCTCCACCCGCTGAGCGGATGACATGGAGGAAGCGTTACCATGGTCCGAATCCCATCATTGGGACTTAAAGGGATACTTCACCCCAAAATGAAAACTCTGTCAGTAATTACTCGCCCTCATGTTGTTCAACCCCGTAAGACTTTCGTTCATCTTCACAACACAAATTAAGATATTTGTGATTAAATCTGAGAGCTGGATCACTCCTCCATAGGCTTCTATGTTATTGAAACTGGCCGGGCCAGAAAAGTTATGAGTGACATCGTTAAAATAGTCCGAGTGACTACAGCGGCTCAACCTTAAGTTTATCAAGCGACGATTCATTTCCTTCTCTGTGGGCCTCGAGTGAGTTCACGTAGTGTAACAGCGCAGCGCTTCTGGGCTGTACGTCACGCGCATCACACACACATGACCAGCGTCGGCCAATAGTGAGCCTACGTGTGACGTACAACCCAGAACCGAATCTCGAGGCCCACAGAGAAGGAAATTAATAGTTGAATAAAGTCGCTATTTTTGTTTGTTTTTTGCGCACAAAAAGTATTCTCCTCGCTTGATAAACTTAAAGGAGTAGTTCACTTTAAAAAAAACTTTTGCTGATAATTTACTCCCCCCCATGTCATCCAAGATGTCCATGTCTTTCTTTCTTCAGTCGAAAAGAAATTAAGGTTTTTGATGAAAACATTCCAGGATTTTTCTCCATATAATGGACTTGGCTGGGCACCAAACGGTTCAAGGTCCAAAAGACAGTTGGACTGTCTTTTGGTATTCAAAAGACAGTCCAAAAGACAAAAGAAAGAAAGACATGGACATCTTGGATGACATGGGGGGGAGTAAATTATCAGCAAAAGTTTTTTTTAAAGTGAACTAATCCTTTAAGGTTGAGCCAGTGTAGTCACTCGGACTATTTTAACGATGTCTTTCATAACTTTTCTGGGCCGGCAAGTTTCGATCCCTTAAGAAGCCTATGGAGGAGTGATCCAGCTCTCAGATTTAATCAGAAATATCTTAATTTGTGTTCCGAGGATGAACGAAAGTATTACTGTACGTTCACACCGCCGCCGACTTGAGCTTCCAAAGCGGCCGGAAGTCATTCATTTTCAATGGAAGCTGGCTTCTCTCAGCTGCAAGGAGCGTCAAATCCATCGGCGTCGCGTTTTGGGCGTTTTGAGCGTCAATCAGAAAGTTGAAAGAAGCTCAACTTTATGGTAATGAGCTGTGACGCGGTTCAGCGGCAAAACGCCAGCAACCAATCGGAATATAGACGTCCCTCGCGCTGGCTGATTCCGGAGAAACACACGATGTAAACTTTCGTTCCTACCAAAACATTAGTTCCGAGGAAATGGAAGAGCAGCTAATAATCGCCGTTGCTGGGTTTCCTACAGGTTTCCTATCATTTATGACATGACGTTGTTTGCTTATAGGGACCGAATGAGCGCAACTTTTATTTGAAATATTTACGAACGCTCGTTTTAAAGCGGGAATGCAATTCATTTGCTCACGGTGAGACCGATTTGACCGCAAATAATAATAGAAATAGCTAACTATTCTTTTTTTCCCGACCAAATGTGACCAAAACGGTTATAAAAATGCTGTCATTATAAAAGGTTTCTTCAATGGATTGCTTGTTTTTTTTTCTGTTTTTTACATTTCATGTTGTGACACTTCTCTTCTCCCTGCAACGTCAGAGCGTTCAAAGCGTTCAAAGCGTCAACAAGCTTCCCTGTACTTTTTGACAAGCGTCCTTGACAGGGCAGCCAGAGCTTCTTTGACGCTCAAGTCGGCGGCGGTGTGAACGTACAGTTAAGGGGTTGTAACAACATGAGGGAGAGTAATTACTGACAGAGTTTTCATTTTGGGGTGAACTAACCCTTTAACAACACAAACACAGGTTCTGGGTTTAGACTCACCGGTCTGTCCTCAAGGCTCAGCGTTGAGAGGTGAAGTGATCGGACTCTAGACTGATTCCAGTCCACTGGCTTGACGTTGCTATAGTTGTCCGTGAGAGCATTCCAGATCCTTCATGGAGAAAAAAATAAAGAGTATATGACCAAAAGAGAACTTCCCTCCCACAAAGGCCCTGTTTAGGGCCTGGTATTAAGATGCGTTTTGCTCGATCGGATCACAAGTAGACGAGGGACACATTCCCGTTTACACCTGGTGTTTTAATCCGCCTCTTTTGTCCACTTTCAACCACTTCTGTCCTGATTTCTTCCAGGGGACGGTCTATGGGCGGGAATCTGTCTTGGGCGTCAAACAACCTCTGGTGTTCACTTTGTGGAGCTCAAACTGTGCCATCTCCGAAACAAATCTGTCTTTTACAAACTATCTAACATTGGCGACGTTCTTCCTTTAGCTAGACTCATCTTTTTGAAGCTTGCATGGCCATAAAGTACTTAGCTGGGTGTTTCTCTAGTTGGGATTATCTCTTTACTAGGTTCGATGTTTACAGCTGTGGACTTCTTTAGTTAGCTTAGACTGCATTATGGCCCTAGATTGTTCTGTTCGAAGAGAATCATCTCTGTCCGATCTGGCTAGCACACTTCCCATAGTGTTACGCGTTAGGTCGGTAGACGGAGAACAGGCGTCTTTTGTGGGTGTTCGAACATATTCGATCACATGAGTGTTTACCAATCCAGTCGAATGTGTTTTCTACCTCTGGAAGTGGCTCTGGACGTTTTAGACCCCGTTTACACCTGTATTTAGCATCGTCCACTTGTGATCTGATCAACCAAAATGCATCTTAATACCAGGTGTACACAGGGCCAAAGAGCTGATAGACCTTAGTCAGGGTAGCGTCATTTTTAATGTTTGACTTAATGAAAGTGAGGCTGTGAGGGAAAGTACAGTGGAATCATTAAGCCCAAAGTATACTTCTGCAAACTGTCTGCGTGATGTTATTTTCGTGACCAGGACGGTCCATCTGCAGTTAATTCAATATGGCGTCTAACAAGGTCTAACACAGACTAAATTTTTTCCCATCCACTGTGGTTTTAAAATAAAATGCAGTGCCTTTTGATGCATCATTTCAGTTTTTATTCTGTTATGCTTTAATCAAAACTGAAACTTGTGGTTTTTTTTGGGGGGGGGGGGGGGGGTCATGCAACTATACGATTAGACTATTACCATACAACTGTTTACAATTTAGTTTGTTTGTCTCTGAACAATCATGCTTGTTTACAAGAGACCGTAAACAACATCCAGTCACGTGACCTCTGCTGATGCGCAGGAATTCTACATGCTGGCCATTCCTGCTCCGTTAACTTAATAATCAAACTCTATCCTCTGTAAACAGTGCGATGTAAATGCCCCAGGGACACAGATTAAAGCTTAATGCATTTTAAGACAGCATCATGTCATGCATTCATTAGATCCACGTTGTTATTGTCTCTGACATCATTCGCTCAATGGTCCACTGATGAAAATAGCAACCGTGATGATGTACATTAATGCAGTGTAGCGGATTTTACTCTAATGCATGCCTTTCATTGACTTACTCATCACATTTCAGGCTCGTATCCTCATTTATTGGCGTCACTGGATAGATTGCGTCCGGTTTAGAGTCTACATTTTGGAAGCATAATCGTAACTTCTCGTCGAAGTGTTTGATGATCTCGTTCTCAAGCGCGCTCCCGCTGTCTGAAATTCCATCCAGAAACAGCGACATCTCTTCAGTGTTCACGTGAACGCGCTCCAGGAGAGTATTATTCCGTTGTGTTCCGTCCTTGAACGCGTTGAATTCTTGCCACTCATCTTCATCTCTCTGCGATGAAGGCTCCGCCATAACTGCAAATGCAGAGACGCTCTGAAAAGGCACGGACAAAATTACGAACCCTACTAAGGCGAAAGCGTAGCTCATGAATATTAATTAGAACACCGTGGAAACAGCGGCGTGACCTAATTAATATTCACCAAACTACAGCTAGCGTCATGCTTTTCAGCCAATCAGTTAAACCCGTTGTATGAACGCCACGTTGCGTAATTAATATTAATGAACAACGATTTCTACACTTGCCTACTAGATTATATTTACTTACTATAGTATTTACATTGGATTGTAAACCACACCGATTCTTAAATATTTGATGTTATTTCAATGCAAGTCATTTATAACGAAGCGAAAATGTTTACGAATACTTTATTAAACTCGATACGCATAGACCATTTGTGAATGAACGTTTTTGTTTTTGTTTTTTGGTCAATGAAGAAATTGAAATTGTTCATAAAAGTGGCCTGAATAACTCACGAACCATATTGAATCATTCCGAGTGCTTCTCAAACTCACCAAACCGATAATAATCATCTTTTTCTGACATTTCTGATTTATAACTATTTTTCTCCGAGAGCCGATCAGTAAGAGCGTTTGGATTGAGAATATGTCTGATTGGGCGAAAACTGATGAGATCAACATAGCCTACTGGAAATATGTTTACTATTCATGCCATTTTTGTATGGCAGTTTTATTAGTATATGTTTTTAACGTCCAAAACAATTTCAGGCAAATTATTCCAATTAAAGACGGCATGAACGGAAGTTGCGACAGTCTTTTCTCCCTATATGGTGACATATATCCGAGTGAAACAGCTTCTCGAACAAGAACAAATGCAGGGCTTAATTTGTACATGGGTTATTTATTGATTGTGGGTTGTGGTTTGCTATTGGTGGATCTCATGTGAGTGGCCCCGCCCTCGCGCCAGTCAACACGTCATCAGCTCCAAGAGGGAGGGGAAGTTCTTCTTTTCTATTCGCCTTTTCAGTGGAAGCTAAAATAATTACTTTGTTGCAGCTGGTTAGAGCAAAACTCATTTATAATAAACACAGCAATATTCCATAAAAACGGTCAATTTTGATTTCATGCTGACTTTTTTTCTTTTATAAATGTATTTTTATATTTGTTTATTTGTAAAAGCATTTATGTTTTTGCAGCTATTTAGATTTTTTTAATCATATAAAGTAAGTGTTTATTGAGGCATTTTGTGTATTTTATTCAAGCCATCAGAAATCTTTTGTTGTTGAATGATTGGGTTCCGCCGAACGCTGGCGCTCGTGAGATTCAACACCGTCGGTTCAGCGTTAGAGAAGAACCACACCGGAAGCGGAAGAGAAACCGGAAGTGCAGAAATGGAGGCTGCCGTGTTCATTCTATCACTCGTCGACTGCTGTGCTTTAATATTCCTCTCGGTTTATTTCGTATCCTTTATTAACGCTTGGCATGAATGAAGATGTGTTTGATTGACCGCGTGTCAGCAGGGGTGTGTGGTGTTGTTCCTCACGTTAGCAGGAGCTGCTCGCTGCACACTGTGATTGCGGATTGTTCAGTTTTTGTTAATCATTTATCATGATAATTTATCTTTATAATGTGCGTTTCACTCTATTAGCTACTATGTTTTAATACGATTCACTGAAGCTCAATGTGAGATTATAGTGGTTTCTCCTTCTGTCAGTGGAGGGATGGCTCATAAATCTGCCGCCCTATTTGAGATCATTTACAGATTGTTATTAATCATTATTTGTGATCTGTGTAATTACTTCCCTAACTCCTGCTCAGATTATCACCCTGTCTGATCTGGAGTGCGACTACATCAATGCTCGAGCTTGCTGCTCCAAGTTAAACAAAGTAAGTCTGGATTGTGAAGTTAAACGTGAAAATTCATTTACTAACATGAGTGTATTAAGTAATGATTGGCAAAGAATGAAATCCATTCATCTATCTATATATGCGTGTGTATTTACGTATGTGTGATATATATTGTGTGTGTATGTATGTGTAGGCTATGTGTGTGTTTTTTCTTTTTTCCTTGGAAGGATTTGTGTAAAGTGTGTAATTCATGGATTTTTTTCCCCACTCAAGTTTCTGATTATATCGTTTGTGTTTTTATTAATTGATTTCTGTCTGACATTAAAACAGTGAATGCGCTGTAGAAGTTGTAGAAGACTTCTTAACGCCACTGAATGTCTCACACAGCTAAATCTTTCACATTGAAATAAAAATGGTTTAACATTTCATTAGTAACACTAGTATACTGAATTGTATTCTGTAAATACTGGTAATGAAAGCATAATTAATGTTATTTTCATATATATGTGATTCTTACGGAAGCTTTTTTCTGCAACAGAATAAAAAAAAGTTAATTGCGACTTGTTTTGTCACAATTGCGAGATATAAAGTCAGAGTTGCGAGATATAAATTCACAATGGTGAGAATTGTTACCATTAGAATGTAAAAATCAAATTGAGTTCATTTTGTATTTATAATGGACACAGGGTGGCCGCGGGTCCTTAAAATGTCTTAAAGTTTTCCTAATAAAAGGCCTTAAAAGTATTAAAATGTTTTAAATTAAATATTTCTGGTCACATTACCGCTAAAATGTCTCCAGTCTGACGGACCCAATGTCCGCCAAATAACCAGTGAAGCATTGAATCAAATGATTCTGATTTTATTACATAAACAGCGATTGATATTGATCATGTGTTTCTGGTAGCGCTGTTGAGACTCGCTGTCTCTCTGAGATTTCATAGTGAGAAATTAAACAAAACGAGCATAACAGCACACATAAAAAACTCACAGAAGAAACATATTGAGGTCAAAATTCAAAAAGTTGAGTTTTTTTATTTATAACATATGATATAGTTAAGTAACAACATGACGGGAACTATTTTGCTGAATATTCTATAATTCTATAATAATTCTAACAAGTAGTTAAAATTAAATTACTTAGGTTAAACATTAAATATTACATATACGTTTGTAATATGTGTATTTCCATCACAGGTTTGGTCTTAAATTTCATTCAAAGTGGCATTAAAAGGTTTTAAAGGGTTAGTTCACCCCAAAATGAAAACTCTCAGTAATTACTCGCCCTCATGTTGTTCAACCCCATAAGACTTTCGTTCATCTTCGCAACACAAATTAAGATATTTCTGATTAAATCTGAGAGCTGGATCACTCCTCCATAGGCTTCTTAAGGGATTGAAACTTGCCGGCCCAGAAAAGTTATTAAAGATATCGTTAAAATAGTCCGATGGGGTGAACTAACCCTTTAAGGGAGCATTTCACCCGTGGTCTCTCAACTCCTCTACCAAGATATGGGACTTCCTGCTTAGAATGACGCAAATGACGATTTTTACATCATTATAAGCAGGAACTGCAACACTGAAATCCTTATTTCTCCCGTCTCAGGGAAAAATGAGGGAATAATGCACGACCATTCAAAAATAGGACTGGGTTTCTAACGATACAAAGCTTAATGCAAATGTGTGAAGTGTCCCTTTAAAAAGCCTTACTTTGAACTTGTTTATATCTGTAGGCACTAGGGGTGTAACGGTTCACAAAATTCACGGTTCGGTTCAAAACGATACAGTGGTGTCACGGTTCGGTACGTTTTCGGTACTGCAAAAAAGAAAGAAATGCCTGAGAAATTTCCTATTTATTAAAAGAAAAAATATTTTTTTAAAGTTTGAGTTTTCCTACATCTTATAAATGGGGGTAATCTTTGAAGGATGAACAAATAATGTTTTGGTCATCACATTAAAAATAACATTTAAATATATATTAATATAATATTTAGATAATATTTGAGTTTTGAAGTGCTGGAAAAAGATGTGTGAAGTACTTGAAAGCATTTCACTATTCCAGCCAAACTGGTTACAGTTAGTGTTACTATATTAAATCCATGGTGAATGTTGCTGGTCTGTGGACTTAAAGCCTATAACTAGTTCATTCACGGCACAATGTTTCTCCTGGCGTCCACGTCAGCGCTGTTTGATCTAATAGAGATCTACGGTTAATAACGGAGAAATGTGAATGCTTCTCACTAGATCTCGCAGCGATGTTATTACTTCAGTGGAGAATTCAAATGTTTTCTTCACTGGATCTCTTAGCACAGTGTCGCTTGATCTCGCGCTGCACAGATGTTGCTGGTCCGAACTGATAAACGGTCCGTTAAGCACAATATAATGAGTAGCGCAGTTTCGTTCTGCTTTCATTACGTTTGCCATTTGATGTTGCGCAGCGTTGTGGTGATCGCGCCAGCGCCGATTTTGTCGGCAGGAAAAATGGTCCAAGGAACCGTTCGGTTTGTATGCGTACCGAACCGGAAGCCTCGAACCGAAACGGTTCAATAATTACGAATACATGTACCGTTACACCCCTAGTAGACACCCTGGACAGATGAAGCACAGGAATGTGGTTCAAGTTTAATTGTTTCCGCATTTCAAAGAGTCTCGTAGTGCCTCTGCTTGTAAAACACGTCCGATCTCTTGGCGTGTGAAAGCTGATCTGAAGCCTGTGCTGTGTGTTCAGTGGGTTCTCCCTGAGATGATCGGCCAGGCTCTGGCCACGGTCCTGATGCTGGTGTCCATGCACTGGTTCGTGTTCCTGCTCAACTTACCCGTGGCATCATGGAACGTTTACAGGTGATTAATCTGAATCCCACAGAACACACACAGCATACACACACACCTGAGAAACACGTCATCATTCATGCCTGTGAACAGATACGTGAAGGTCCCCATGGGGAACATGGGAGTGTATGATCCCACAGAGATCCACAACAGAGGCCAGCTCAAGTCCCATATGAAGGAAGCCATGATCAAGCTGGGCTTCCACCTCCTCTGCTTCTTCATCTACCTGTACAGGTAAGAGATCAGCCTGGAGTCGTGTTGCTGGAGGCGCATGGCGCCGCGTCTGTCTAGGTGTGATCAATCAGTTTATTGTGTAAATTGCATTCCAATGCTCTAAATGACAATATTTTTATTTGGGGAAAATGTTGTCATTAGTTTATAGAATAAAATAAAAATGTTAATTTGACCCAAAAGACATATCTATAAATAGTAAAACCAGAGAAACGGATAATTTTGCAGTGGTCTCTTAATTTTGTCCAGAACTGTATATATACCGGTATGTATAAAGGCCTGTGTTTATTTTACAAATTGTAATATTTATTTATTGATTTGGAAATAGTTTTCCTGTTTTTTGTCTTTAGTTGATCACATGTCTGTATACTAAATTCAACAAAACACTATTAAATCACATAATCTAGAAATGACCTATCTAGCAGTGTGTTAGTTGACAGATTAAATGTGAACAGGCAAGTGGGTAGCGTGTGTGTGTGTGTGTGTGGTTCATCATCTCTGATGTGTTTTTCAGCATGATCCTGGCGCTCATCAACGACTGACCCGCAACCGTCTTCTGAACACAAACTGCCAAATCATAAACTGGCCTTTACATTTTGCGAAGAACTTGATGAACCCAGTCAGAAGCTCCAGCCCAGCTCTCCTCATCACTCGTTCCCCACTGACCACGAGCCGTCACGTGTCACATGACCTTCAGTCTTGTGTTTCCTGTTTCCTGCACTGACTGCTTCTCAGGGCTGAAGCATCGAGACAATCACACCGACACACACACACACACACACACGCCCATGTCACATCCAAACCAAGAACAAATATTCACGTGAAGATTAAGCCTGTTTTCGGAGCATTGGGATTATTTTCATGGCAAGTATTATTACTGTAATGTGTACGGTTGAGGTTTTTTTTTATTTTTTTTATTACAACACTCCATGCTTCTGTTGTTTTAAAATATAATATGTTAAAAACAGTACAACAGATATTACTGTAATGCACAAATACAGTCTTACATATTTTCTCTCTTTATTGCAATGAGAGCAGGATTTTTTTTTTTGCAATATGGTATTGACTGGGAACAAAATATTCATCTAAATAATCTCTTTTTGTGTCTTTTGATTGTGTGATTTATATGATATTCTGTTCCACATACGTTTTTAAAATGTCTTTTGTTGGAGAAGGGGTCTGTTTCTTGTTTTGTGAATGAGCAGAACACTAATAACCAGAACATCAGCTTCCCGATGCCGACGTCAGTGGCTTGTGATTGTGTGGATCTCATTGCTTTTGTGCTCTTCAGATCCGTCAAGCTGAAACTGAAGCCGATGTTTAAAACTTTTTTTTACGCTATTTTAATGGAAATTAGGCACATTTCCCCCCAGTATTATCATCATCATCATCATCACAGTGCATCTAAATGAGTGTTGTTTTCTAAATTATTCTAATTACAGTAATAATTCTCAAAACTCGTGTAATGCATATCGTAGTGTTTACGCTGCCTGCTGATTTCTGGACATATTCATTTTTAATGGTGGAGATGAACATGGATTGTAATTGAAATATTGTCTCGGTACAAAACATCTTAATGGTGCTTAAAACGGATGTCTTTTTTATGTTTAGACAAGATCTTTATTTGATTGATTTTGAAATCACCTTTAGTGGATGCTGGCGTTTGTTCCCTCGGCTCAGTCAAACTACACTACGCGTCCAGCTAAACAGTGCATCACATGACCGTAATCCAGTTGACCCGTCGTTGAATGAATGGTCCTGTTCAATGCCACGTCTCAATGCACCAGTCATCTGAAAGAGGGTTTGGTTTGTAATCATGTGAAATCAATGTCATCAGTTTTGTTTTTTATGCATATTTGCGGTTGTGGGGTTTCTTAAATAAAAAGATGATTATGAATATCAAGTTTTCACAATGCATTCATATTCAATTAAAAGCACATTATACACTCACCTAAAGGATTATTAGGAACACCATACTAATACTGTGTTTGACCCCCTTTCGCCTTCAGAACTGCCTTAATTCTACGTGGCATTGATTCAACAAGGTGCTGAAAGCATTCTTTAGAAATGTTGGCCCATATTGATAGGAGAGCATCTTGCAGTTGATGGAGATTTGTGGGATGCACATCCAGGGCACGAAGCTCCCGTTCCACCTCATCCCAAAGATGCTCTATTGGGTTGAGATCTGGTGACTGTGGGGGCCATTTTAGTACAGTGAACTCATTGTCATGTTCAAGAAACCAATTTGAAATGATTCGAGCTTTGTGACATGGTGCATTATCCTGCTGGAAGTAGCCATCAGAGGATGGGTACATGGTGGCCATAAAGGGATGGACATGGTCAGAAACAATGCTCAGGTAGGCCGTGGCATTTAAACGATGCCCAATTGGCACTAAGGGGCCTAAAGTGTGCCAAGAAAACATCCCCCACACCATTACACCACCACCACCAGCCTGCACAGTGGTAACAAGGCATGATGGATCCATGTTCTCATTCTGTTTACGCCAAATTCTGACTCTAACATCTGAATGTCTCAACAGAAATCGAGACTCATCAGACCAGGCAACATTTATCCAATCTTCAATTGTCCAATTTTGGTGAGCTCTTGCAAATTGTAGCCTCTTTTTCCTATTTGTAGTGGAGATGAGTGGTACCCGGTGGAGTCTTCTGCTGTTGTAGCCCATCCGCCTCAAGGTTGTGCGTGTTGTGGCTTCACAAATGCTTTGCTGCATACCTCGGTTGTAACGAGTGGTTATTTCAGTCAAAGTTGCTCTTCTATCAGCTTGAATCAGTCGGCCCATTCTCCTCTGACCTCTAGCATCAACAAGGCATTTTCGCCCACAGGACTGCCGCATACTGGATGTTTTTCCCTTTTCACACCATTCTTTGTAAACCCTAGAAATGGTTGTGGGTGAAAATCCCAGTAACTGAGCAGATTGTGAAATACTCAGACCGGCCCGTCTGGCACCAACAACCATGCCACGCTCAAAATTGCTTAAATCACCTTTCTTTCCCATTCTGACATTCAGTTTGGAGTTCAGGAGATTGTCTTGACCAGGACCAAACCCCTAAATGCATTGAAGCAACTGCCATGTGATTGGTTGATTAGATAATTGCATTAATGAGAAATTGAACAGGTGTTCCTAATAATCCTTTAGGTGAATGTACATTGCAATCCAGTTGTTTTAAAAACTCCATTTTGGATTTTTTTTTTCATAGAAAATGGAGAACACAATCATATTGGATATTTTGAAAAAAAAAAAATGTTTTCATTTTAGTTTAGAAACACTTTAGTTTAGGGTCCAATTCTCACTATAAACTAGTTGCTTATTATCATGCATATTACTAAGATATTGGCTGTTTATTAAGTGCTTATAAAGCACATATTAATGCTTTATTCTGGATGACCATATTCCACCCAATACCTAAACTGAACTACATTACTAACTTTTAATAAGCAGTAATTATGAGTTTGTTGAGGAAAAAGTCATAGTTAATATAGTGATAATTGGGCCCTAATCTAAAGTGTGGCCTAAAGTTTTAGTAATTTTTTCTTTTTGTCACTTTTATTAGTTTGTCTAACCAGTTTGGTTAGACAAAATGCAGAAGGCATCAATATGTGCTTTATAAGTACTATTAAACAACCAATATCCTAGTAATATGCATGATTATAAGATATTAGTTAATAGTGAGAATTGGACCTTAAACTAAACGTGTTATCCACAGTTTTTATTTCACTGTTTCAATCAAGCACTGGAAAAGTCATGGACATTTATTTATATGGGGGAAAAAAAAATATTATTGTTTCCAAATCACGACAAATTCCATCGTCGCACCTTTTGGATTTTTTTTTTTACCATTAAACCAACAGAAGTGATGACTTACGCCAGATAGTTTAAAACCCTGAATGCTTTATTGAAAGTATGTATACATAACACCTCTCCTACAGAACATTACATAATAGTACAATCACTTAGAATAATAACACACTGAAATGCAAATAAGATCCTCAGATCCTGACTGCAATAAACGTAAGTCTCCATCAGAACTCCAGCCAGGGCGCTACCGTCGCCCCGCGGCTCAAGCACATAAAGTCAAACTAAGACTGAAATGAAACACAAATATCCAGAAGAAAAGGAAAGCTCAGTTGCATAAACCAGAACGTACAACACCACAATTGTGTGATATCTCCACATGTGTGAGGGTGTTACTGCATGCACCTGTTCTTTCTTTCGCTTGCGCGTCAATCCTCGCTAGCGGGACAGGTCTGGCTGGTCAGGGTACGGGTAACCTGTACAAGGAGTTTACCTGATGCAGGTGAGAAACGCTTAACATTTGTACGGGAGGATACATGGCAAGAAATACACACGTGTGTTTTTATATATATATATACATACATATAAGTGCTGTCAAATTAATTAATCACGATTAGTCGCATCTAACATAAAAGTTTGTTTTTTTATATTTATATAAGTGCTGTCAAATCGATTAATCACATCTAGCAAAAGTTTGTTTACATAATGTGTATTATATTTATGTTATATGTATGTACATATATATATATGTCTGTGTGTGTACTGTATATACACATAATTATTTATACATGTGTATATGTATACACAGACATGCACACACACACATAATATATATAAATAATAATATATACACACACGTATATAAACAAACTTTTATGTTAGATGCGATTAATCGATTTGACAGCACTAATTTATATATGTATGTATATATACATATACATATATATATGGATACTTATATGTGTATTCACATATTGTATAAACAGACTTATGTTAGATGCGATTAATCGCGATTGACATCACAAATATATGTTTATATATATAGATTCCTTATATACATGTATATGAAGAGCATATAATAACAGAATAAATCATAGTAGGCAAAGTTTCTTTCGCTCGACTGATGAATACCTAAATTATTTCAGGGTACACCTGCGTGTACTAATGCGTAATATGGTACGAAAGTATATAAGAAATTCACAAATAGAAAAAAGCATTTAAGAGGCCATTTGCCAAGACATCCTTTATACGATAATACAAGGGGGAAAAAAGCTAAACAAATTATAAATCAACCCAAAATAAAATCAATTAAACTAAGAAAATCATAGCTGATGAATAATCCTATACATGTCTAGAAAAGCATTAAAAAAAACATAAAAAGTCAAGATGTGATAATATGAAAGAGGAAACGAGACCCAAGAGGAGAATATGACGCAACGAACACAAACTCGAGAAACATATTTGAGAGTCCGTTCATTCGTTCAATATGCTGGCGTACTTACCGTCACAGAATCATTTCTCATACACTAACAGCCTGGACCGTGTCGCAAACACCTACGAGCCACTTACGTCAAGTCAAGGTCTGCACGCTGATATTTACATGTGGATCGTGACATCAGCACGTGTGTGTGTGTGTGTGTGTCATTAGCAGGACGACTATAGCGAGCCTATATGTGTCGCAGGAGCGTTACCAAAAAATAACCATGTCCTGTTATGCGTCTTTCTTCGTAAATCTTAATCGGCTCGTCACAAGAATAAAGACTAATAATCCGTCACCTCTAGAAAACTTCCCCCTTTCATAATTAGCATAATAAAGTACCATAAGCAATGAAACAAAAATGCGGATCGGGGTCATGGTTGGAATTTTCTAATCAAAATGAATATCTAGCTGTTAAAAATGCCAGTAAATTCAGTCATTTAAAAATGTGGTGGGTCACAGAGGGAAAGGAAAACGATATCTTATATCTCTGCTGGTGAAGACACTTACTTTCAAGCATACAAATTGGCTTAAAGAAGTTCATGCTGAAAAATAAGGATATGATTTGTTTGCTCTCCGTTAACACGTGCGTCTTTGAGACCGAGGAGAAGTTCGCACATGCCGGAAAAGCATTTTTTTTTTGTCCCCTTGGCTGAGTGAATATTGTACAGAACACAAAGCAAGCCTGTGGCCTTGATTCATTCACAATAATAAATTAAAGCCGCAATAAATAACGTTGTTTGTCCGTGTGTGTGTGTGTGTGTGTTTGTGTGCGCATGTGGGTTCAGGAGGCAGTCGTCCACTCAGGATGCAGTGTAGAAAGGAGGAGGAGGGGCTTAGGCCGAAGAGGGGCGTGTCCGATTGGGATTTGAAGTCAGATGTTTGAGGGCAGCAGCCGGCTTCATGTTGTTCGAGTGAAACGGCGTGGGGAAATAACATCCATCTGCCGTACGATTTACTTCAATTTTCATTTCTTCATTCACAGAGTCTATAGTGTGTCTCACTGTATGTTTTCCAAAGTGGACATCTGCTCCAGAGTCAACATCAACTGTCCATGCTAAAGCATTCTGCAGGAGGAGAGAAGCAGAGAGACCAAAATCACAAACAAGTCCTCTTTCTAACATGTGCTATTCAATTCAGCTCAGGTTAAAGTGCCCCTATTATGCTTTTTTTTGGATATTACCTTTCATGCAGTGTGTTATATAGCCGTTTGTGAATGTAAAAGATCTGCAACGTTTTAAAGATCAAAGTGCAGATAAATGGAGTTAATGTCTCCCAAAAGAAAGAATCGCTTCAGAACTGCGAAAACGAGTTGTAAGCAATTCCAGTCTCACTTCCTGTTACAAATCTACGTAATAATGTAGCACATTTGCATAATGCCCGCCTATGGTCTTCATTGGCTGCTCGCAAAACAATGTCTACTTTGACCCGCCCTCAAACACAAAGAGTTTGGTTCGCTGTTTTCAGCGCTGTGAATACACTTCACATGCACTTCAAAAGGATGAGGTGCTGGGATTAATATGGAAAAACCAAAGGAATCTTTACTGTTCGTATCAATGTGTATCAAGTGCAGATCCGGAGCTGAAAATAAGATATGATAATGGACTTTTCGTTTCCCACATGCGCTGTAAGCAGTCGACCAATCATAACAGACTGAGTCATCTGACCAATCAGAGCAGAGTAGACCAATCATAACAGACTGAGTCATCTGACCAATCAGAGCAGAGTAGACCAATCAAAACAGACTGAGTCATCTGACCAATCAGAGAGAGTAGACCAATCATAACAGACTGGGTCATCTGACCAATCAGAGAGAGTAGCCAAATCATAACAGACTGAGTCATCTGACCAATCAGAGAGAGTAGCCCAATCAAAACAGACTGAGTCATCTGACCAATCAGAGCAGAGTAGACCAATCATAACAGACTGAGTCATCTGACCAATCCGAGAAGAGTAGACCAATCACAACAGACTGGGCCATCTGACCAATCAGAGAGAGTAGCCCAATCAAAACAACTGGGCCATCTGACCAATCAGAGCAGAGTAGACCAATCATAACAGAATGAGCCATCTGACCAATCAGAGAAGAGTAGACCAATCACAACAGACTGGGCCATCTGACCAATCAGAGAGAGTAGCCCAATCAAAACAACTGGGCCATCTGACCAATCAGAGCAGAGTAGACCAATCATAACAGACTGAGTCATCTGACCAATCTGAGAAGAGTAGACCAATCACACCAGACTGGGCCATCTGACCAATCAGAGAGAGTAACCCAATCAAAACAACTGGGCCATCTGACCAATCAGAGCAGAGTAGACCAATCATAACAGACTGAGTCATCTGACCAATCAGAGAAGAGTAGACCAATCACAACAGACTGGGCCATCTGACCAATCAGAGAGAGTAGCCCAATCAAAACAACTGAGTCATCTGACCAATCAGAGAAGAGCAGCCCAATCATAACAGACTGGGCCATCTGACCAATCAAAGCAGAGTTGACCAATCATAACAGACAGTCATCTGACCAATCAGAGCTGAGTAGACTAATCATAACAGACTGAGTCATCTGACCAATCAGAGCAGAGTAGACCAATCACAACAGACTGGGTCATCTGACCAATCAGAGCAGAGTAGACCAATCATAACAGACTGGGCCATCTGACCAATCAGAGCAATCACAACAGACTGGGTCATCTGACCAATCAGAGCAGAGTAGACCAATCATAAAAGACTGAGTCATCTGACCAATCAGAGAGAGTAGCCCAATCAAAACAGACTGGGTCATCTGACCAATCAGAGCAGAGTAGCCCAATCACAACAGACTGGGTCATCTGACCAATCAGAGAAGAGTAGCCCAATCACAACCGACTGGGTCATCTGACCAATCAGAGCAGAGTAGACCAATCACAACAGACTGGGTCATCTGACCAATCAGAGCGGAGTAGACCAATCACAACAGACTGGGTCATCTGACCAATCAGAGAAGAGTAGCCCAATCATAACAGACTGGGTCATCTGACCAATCAGAGCAGAGTAGACCAATCACAACAGACTGGGTCATCTGACCAATCAGAGCAGAGTAGACTAATCACAACAGACTGGGCCATCTGACCAATCAGAGCAGAGTAGACTAATCATAACAGACTGGGTATTCTGACCAATCAGAGCAGAGTAGACCAATCACAACAGACTGGGCCATCTGACCAATCAGAGCAGAGTAGACCAATCATAACAGACAGTCATCTGACCAATCAGAGCAGAGTAGACCAATCACAACAGACTGGGTCATCTGACCAATCAGAGCAGAGTAGACCAATCACAACAGACTGGGTCATCTGACCAATCAGAGCAGAGTAGACCAATCACAGCAGACTGGGCCATCTGACCAATCAGAGCAGAGTAGCCCAATCACAACAGACTGGGTCATCTGACCAATCAGAGCAGAGTAGACCAATCACAACAGACTGGGCCATCTGACCAATCAGAGAAGAGTAGCCCAATCATAACAGACTGGGTCATCTGACCAATCAGAGCAGAGTAGACCAATCACAACAGACTGGGCCATCTGACCAATCAGAGCAGAGTAGACCAATCACAACAGACTGGGTCATCTGACCAATCAGAGCAGAGTAGACCAATCACAACAGACTGGGCCATCTGACCAATCAGAGCAGAGTAGCCCAATCACAACAGACTGGGTCATCTGACCAATCAGAGCAGAGTAGACCAATCACAACAGACTGGGCCATCTGACCAATCAGAGAAGAGTAGCCCAATCATAACAGACTGGGCCATCTGACCAATCAGAGCAGAGTAGACCAATCATAACAGACAGTCATCTGACCAATCAGAGCAGAGTAGACCAATCACAACAGACTGGGTCATCTGACCAATCAGAGCAGAGTAGCCCAATCACAACAGACTGGGTCATCTGACCAATCAGAGCAGAGTAGACCAATCACAACAGACTGGGCCATCTGACCAATCAGAGAAGAGTAGCCCAATCATAACAGACTGGGCCATCTGACCAATCAGAGCAGAGTAGACCAATCACAACAGACTGGGCCATCTGACCAATCAGAGCAGAGTAGACCAATCACAACAGACTGGGTCATCTGACCAATCAGAGCAGAGTAGATCAATCACAACAGACTGGGTCATCTGACCAATCAGAGAAGAGTAGCCCAATCATAACAGACTGGGCCATCTGACCAATCAGAGCAGAGTAGACCAATCACAACAGACTGGGCCATCTGACCAATCAGAGCAGAGTAGACCAATCACAACAGACTGGGCCATCTGACCAATCAGAGCAGAGGAGCCTCAGAAAGGACAGACTGAATACTTTATCGAACCGTTTCAGACACTGAGAAAAGAGGTGATGCTGCAATGTATAAAATAAGTGGATGCATGTAAACCTGTTATAGGAGACTCCGCAACAAAAATAGCATAATGGGGCACTTTCATTCTGAATTTGAACTAAACATTTAAATTCCAGAAGCATATTAAAAAGCAATAGTTAAGAGTCTCTCAGATCCTCTATATGCATTATAAAGTCCAGATTAGATGCCTACTTTTTTAAATGAACTGAATTATTAAGCTACTGTAGCTCCGGTGCAAGAGGGTTAAAACACTAAATATCAGTGTCAGCCATAACAAGCTCCGTTTTTTGGCGCAGAAACTCCACATTGGTTTAATCATCTGGTTTTAGTTTCTGAATATTATTGAAAACACATCAAATGGGTGTTTAAAGATTTCAAGAAATGGCTTGACAAAAGTAACCATTTCCTACTGAAACAGGAAGTCTGAACAGATTGTTTAAAATAGCTCTGATTCACATTAATTCTCCCCACAGGGATTTAGAAAAAAGTCTTTGTTAAAGCGTCACACAGCAACTGGGTAGTTGACATGTTAAAATGTTAAAAACATTGAATGAACATGCAACATTTATTTGAATGTATAAGCGAAAGTGCATATTTAACATCATATAATTGATCACTATTTTTTTCAGTTCAGGTTTTCAGACACATTTTTTCCCCCTCCTATTTTAAATGTTTAAAGTAGTACAAATATTCCATATAATCTCTCATTTCACATGAGCTCATAAAATATGCATGCAATACAATAAAAAAATAGCTAAATATGTTTAGATTTAGTTTAGCAAGTCAAATTTCTAAAGTTTTCTATGTCAACTACCCACTTACATCAAACTAGGAGCATATTCCAGTCAGACGAGGAGGTTCATACCAGTTAGGCCCTCGGGCTCCTGGGAGTCCAGAAAGGGGGCGGGACCCCAGACCCGTATGGTGCCGTCATCCGAGGCGCTGGCCATCAGGCCCGGCAGAACTGGGTTCCAGCTCACGCAGTTCACGGTGCGCGTGTGGCCCGTCAGCTCGGCGATGGGCAGCTCGCTGCGCTTGTGCCAGATGTAAACTTTGTGGTCTAGAGACACAAGACCCCGTCAGCTCTCAGCAGGAACTCACTCAGTCTGTTATTCTGAGATCGACGCACTCTTACCTTCACTGCCACTCGCAATAAAGTCTTCGTTGTAGCCGCCAAAACAGGAGTGGATGGTGTAGAAGCCCTGAGTCACACCTTGGTACTTCCTGACTAATACCCGGTCCTGCAGGTCCCACAGATGAACTCCCTAAACACGGCGAGAGAGAGGAACTGCTCAGTGGAACGTATACTGATACATTATTTGTATTTACATGAGTAATAAGTTAAAGATTCCTCGTAGGGTTTAGTAATATTTACATTAAGGTCCGCTTTAGTTAGCAACACCCAACTTCCTACAATCCAATCAATTCGCCACAGACAAAATCAAGTCCCGCCCCATATTTGTTCTCATTCCTGACGCGTTTCACTCGGATATACGTCACAATAGCGATGAAAAGACTATCGCAACTTCCGCTTTAAAGCTGCAGTCCGCCGTTTTTTCCTCTTTGTCGCCATCTCTGTTCGAAATCTGCAATTGCAGTCATTCGCGGAATTATCAACTTTACGTGGGTTGTGCCTCGACACGGCACAGCGCGGATGAACACAGTGTTTGAGGAGAGTGTGCGGCTGTCAGTCGCCGCCGGTGTGGATACTGGCATTCAGAATCACAGATTATTCTTTTTGGAAATATGACCAACATAATAATTTTCACTGGAAAATGTAATCTGAACAAGTAACATCCACTTTTGTTCAGACCAACTAAGGGGGAAAAAGCATTGCTGTAAATCGCGCTGATTAAATCTAACGATCGCTTATCATATCACGTCAAACCGTGCAAATTATACTTTGTTCTCAAATTGTTAATGTTAACAACGTCAGCATTGCGTGACTACATGTAATGTCCTTCCAATATTACCCTTGTTTTCGCATGGGCCGGTTGCAGTCTCTTCTTTTCTGAAGCCGCTCCGAAGTCCGAACGAAGTCTTTTGCGTTTTACAGCGGGTGAATCTCTAGTTGTCGCTGGTGATTGTCGTTTGAACCTTTCTGGATCCGCCATCAAATTAATAAGTTTAATTATTCACCTGTTTCCGGGGGGGGCGCTACTGTAAAAAATAAAGTGGGTGCAACATCCGGTCAGGCGGCGGAAGTAGCATACCAATGGTATTTTGTGTGCTATTTAGCGAAGAGGCTAGGTGTTTTTCGGATAATGTTTTACTATTTAAACTAAGTCGCAAACCTTTATGAGAGATGTCGTTACGGAGCTCAGGGACAACATGTGCTGTTCGCGGTTGTACATAGGCCTATAACCGGACTAAACTAAATCAGTGGCAAATTTTATTATCCAACAATCTTAGACTAAAGATTTTAAGTGAAGGCTACTGTGAAGCAATATATTCAGAGCATGAATGACACACAGTAAACATTTCATAGTATATATAATATAATATAGACTATATATATTTCTCAGGTCTGTGAGGCAAGTAGACTATGCTGAGTTTCGGTTCATTTATGAGACGAGCTGCAGTTCAGGCGCCGGCGCCTCCGTGTCTTGATTATTGTCTGCTATATTTACTTATTATTTATTAAATCCAGGGAATTTGTTGATGAAACATTGATTAAAATTAAGATACAATTAATACAAAACGAAATTAACTTTAAATAAAGGCTTGCTTTCTGTTTGAGGTCTCTGTGAACGTTTTAAAGCAGTCTTTTAGTGCCGCTTTCAGAGAACTGTCACGTCCATAAAATTGTTTTTCCTTATAAATGCGAACATGAAAAATAAAATAAAATGAATATTTTATGTTCTGTGGAGAGCCAAACCTTCTTCATCCGGTGGGTACTTTAGGTTTGCGCAGTGTAATTCACACATTTCACAGAATTATTGAAAAATATTTTGCCACCTAAAAGTTAAAGATTTTTTTGTGTCACGTCCCTTTCCCTCATATTAAATATAAAATGCATGTGTTATATTTTTCTAATGTCTGGACTCCTTTAATAAAGGAGTATGAGATATATAAACAGAAGTTTCAATAGCCTATATTAAATGCATTTTCTGAGAATTTATATTTCAGGTTTTGACTGCAAATGTCACGTCCATAACGCTGGAATTGCCCAATTTTAAATAATTTATCTTCAACTAGTTTTGTGGTGTAGGTCTATGTATTTTATAATGTTAACTTCAAATAATACTAATAGTAAAGATATGGTAGCTATATTGGATCTGGACGGGAAGGATATCTCTGGGAGTTGGAAGGGGTGTGTCGTGATTCTGCCTTCCCTCACCGCGACAGGTTCGTGGATCTGAGTATCGCGATTTCGGTTTTATATCGCGTATCGTTACAGCCCTATTTAACATGATTCTTTTTTATTATTATTTAGGAACAAACGAGGGTCTCTGTTTAAGAAACGCCGGCTCGTAGCTGCAGGTTCAAGAGCACCGCAGCGCATATCTTCAAGTTTAGCCATAACCGAACGTCCAGTTTAACTGCCACAAGTTGATCTTCTTGTAATAAAGAACTCATCGTGGAAAAACATTTTCATTGCATTTTTAATTGCTAAAAAGTTAAATAAATTAAATAATACATTTTAATATAAATATTAATGATTAATCGAATAAATGAATGAGTGTCACGTCTCGCTTGTTTACTTCGAACCGGAAGACGCACCCACTTTTGACGAAAGGCCTCATGGGACGTAGGAAACTTGTGGATATCAAGTGGGTACTGCAAAACATGAACAAAAAATGTGTAATAGTCTACTGTAAGTCTGCATACGAGACCAAACGTGTGACCTTTACAGACTGTGCTTATGAGTTTGTGACTAATATGTTAACATGAGTAGTGTGTGAAGTGCTTAAAATGACTAATTAAACTTTTTTTTTTACAACATTTGTAAATGTAAAAAAAAAAGTGCATTAAGTAATAAAAGAGTTGAATTTGAATGACATTTGTTAGCATTTTATTTACATAATGATTAAAATATAATTTAAACATTAACAAGCATATTATCTCATAGCTATTTAAATATATATATATTAAATAATGATCTGGTAAGCGTAATAGGTTTCTTAATTTATTAAGGAAGCTTTTCATCATTGTAAACCATCTGTCAACATCATTTTTATAAAGTGCATGATCATATGGATTGAAAGTTTAATGACACTTGTACGCATTTCAATTTACATTAAATAATGATCTGTTAATCAATATGTATGTTTAATAAGCCAGTTCATTAGTAAACATTAACAAGCACAACCCCCCCCCCCCCCCCCAATGTTATTTTACTATTAAAATAATGCATAAAGTAAAAAATAAAATAAAAAAGAGGATTAAATAATCATCATAATAATAATTTATTATGTTATAATACAATATATGTTATAATAAAAGTATTAAGAGAATTGTTTTTTTATTATTATTAATAAAAAACGATAATAATAAATACTATTATTGTCATTTTATTTGACAGTAAATTATTCTATTTGAAGAACAGTAAAATTACAATACTAACATTTATGGTTGCCTTGATTTCTTTGTTTTTAAACATTAAACCATTGAGCTTGTATTTTGGCAGAAGCCTGCAGGAGACCCGCTCTTTGTTGACACAGATTTATAAATGATTCTCATGATGCATTTGGAAAGATGGTTGATGCATGTTGCGCTCCCAAATGCAAATTGTAAGCGACTCAAACACACAGAGTAGCATTACTGCAAATCAAAACTGAAAGTGCTTTACTCTGAAACATGCAGCGTGTCAGACTATACATTTATATAATTACATAATACCAACACACACCATTTTGAAATTCATACGGGTCATTATTTTCAGGTCAGAAAATACAGAGAAATAAATAAATAAATCACATCCCTAATTATAGTTTATTTTCAGATTAATCTTGCATTATTAAGACATATAGGAGTTATTAAACAGAAATATTACGAGATAACATTTTGCCGCTGAAGATGCCGCCATTTTGAGTGTTTCTAAGTACAAGTCCGAGTTTACAAGTCGTAATTACGAGCTCTACAAGGACCTCTTCGGAAGTCGAAATCGGTAATTCGGTAGTTCTGTCATGGTGCGAATGCACTTTCTAGAGCTTTATGGAATCCCACCAAGATCAGATCAGATCGTTCATAGCAAAACGACAAGTCTGGCATCAGTACAAAAACAGCTTGACATTATGAAACGCTTGAGATGAAATCTGCAGCCTGCTTCGCCTACTCACCTGAGTTGCGACATTTAACAGAGCTAATCTTCCATTCTTTGACACGGTGAAGGACATTACAGGGTGGTCTTCTTGAACTCTATAAGAGACAAGCAAACGCACACCAGCACATCCACATAACTCAAACAAACACTGGCAGAAAAACCATAACAGGATCTTAAGTCACAAGTAGGGCTGGGCAAAAACAAAGATTTCTCGATTAATCGTTTTTATTTTAAAATGTGGTTGATTCAAAATCGATTCTCAAAGGCGACGAAACGATTTTTTCCATATTTATTTATTTATTTATCCATCACCCAAAAGCCAGTATTAGTTTTCCTCCACTGTTCACAGGCTAATGCTGTGAGATTTTATGTTTGTTTTATCGTAAACATAAAATAACCTGATCGTGTTTGATCAAGGCATGCAACTGGTCTGACTTGTCCAATTTTCAGCATCAATTTTTCATTTGAAATATAGAGTTGGGTTCTGTGTTAATGTACCCACGTGGTGTACCTAAAATAAAAAGCTTTATTTCTTTTTATTAATTAACCACTTGTAAACTTATGTTCACTGAGTCGAATCGAGAATAAAAAATCGAATTTAGTCAAAAAATGAATCGAAATCGAATCGAATCTGAATGGATACCCAGCCCTCGTCACAGCAAGTGCAGTCGACATACATGTTCCTGTCAGTCAGATCTTCGAAGTTGTATCCACGGATGCGCTGGTGTGTATCAGAGGCCAGCACTGTTCGACCGTCATTCAAACACCACAGACACTGCACACGAACACCCTCCCAGGAGTCCAGCAAGTTCCCGTCCAGATCCTGTCAAGAACAAGTATCTCATTAACCAACATCACTAATGAACGTGTGTGCTAAATAGTCACTAGAAACAATAATCCTGATTTCTGGCAACAGCAACTATTAAAAATGTTTCTTACTGGGTGAATCTCCACATGTCAAGAGCATGTCTGGGTCATATTTCATAAAAATAAAATAAAAAAACACACTACCGTTAAAAAGTTTGGGGTCAGTAAGATAATAATAGTAAATTAATACTTTAATTCAGCAATAAGGCATTATATTGATCAAAGACAAGTTCCAAAAAAATCTATTTCAAATAAATGCTGAAGAATCCTGATCCAACATTGTTTTCAACATTGATAATAATTAGAAATCATCATATCAGAGTGATTTATGAAGAATCATGTGACACTGAAGACTGGAGTAATGATGCTGAAAATACACAGGAATAAATTACATTTTAAAAAATGATACTATTTCACAACATTACAGTTTTTCCTGTCATTTTGATTAAAAAAGGATAAATAATTGTAAAAAAAAAAGTTTTAAACAGTAGTGTATATTTTATACACTTTTTTAAAGTTATTATTTATCAAATAAATTGACATTTTCAAGACAAAAAAGCACATACACAGCCAATATTCTAATTACTTTATTGCAAAAAAAGAAAAGAAAAAAAAGCCAAGTATGCATCATGGATGTTTTGGTTTTACAGAAATTAAATGTAAGCTAATTTTAATAATGAAAAATCATTGCATTTGTTTGTGAAATATTAAGAAGACTCCCCCCCCCCCCCCCCCCCTTGGAACTGGAATTAAAAAAGTAAATAGTAACTACCATATTTCAATACCCTACTGTCACGCCTATATTCCTCTCATCACTCAGTATAATTGAGTACAGTTATAGCTGAGAGCAACACTTACACACTGGTAGAACTGGCCTCTCTGACCTCCGGTAACAAAGCGCTTGCCGTCTGGATTCCAGGCCACGCTGGTCAGGCTGTCCTCATGGGACTGGCTCATTTTGGTTCTCAGTTCCCCTGTCTGGGTGAACACAGTGAGGATTTAAAGGCGAGACGAGCTGCTGGAGAGAATCTGAGAGCTGACTGCGGGTCGAGACCCTCACCTGTACGTTCCAGAGCCAGAGCTCAGAGCAGTCGTCCGGCCCACAGGCTATCAGATACGTGTCATCCGGGCTCCAGGCCAGATAGGAAACCCCATAGGCATGACCCTCCAACGTCTTCAGCTGCTTGAGCAGGTGCGTGTCCTGTCAAAACACCTCAAACCATCACACTCTTGGATCAGGAGCGTTATTTTAATGGTGAAGGGGAGGGGGAAGGTCACTCACGGGGTCAACCTGCCATATAATGACTGTTGTGTCTTTGGATCCCGAGGCCAGTTTGGTGCCGTCGTTGGAGAACTTGCAGAACCAGACTTCATTGCAGTGCTCGGTCAGGATCTGCTGGGTGTAGCAGGGGAACTGTTTCCTGGAGATAACAGTCAATGTGTTTTAGAGATGGCTGTCTGGAGAGACTAACTTTGAACTTTTGCATTCATTAAAGAGCCTACATTAGGCTATACTGACAAACCCTAGATTTTTTGTTTTTTCACTTACACTTTATTTTAATAGTTCACTTCAGACATTAAAGGTGCTCTAAGCGATGTCACGCGTTTTTTAGGCCAAAACTTTTTTTTGTCACATACAGCAAACATCTCACTATCCGCTGGCTGCCTGTCCCCTGAACACACTGTAAAGAAACGTGGTCTCTGTAGACACCACAGGCTCCACAAATGGCAACAAAAACAAACTGGGCTAACCCGCACCACGAAACATAACAAACAGTGTTCCAGCCAATCCCTGGCAAGAAGTATTTGAGGGTGGGTCTGGGGTGTTAGTGCGCGTGCACAAGAAGGGGGTGTGTGAAGGAGAGAGAAGCATCAAGAGGGAAGTTTGAATAATGGCCGACAAACGACCAAAGGGACGACGTTCCGATGATCAACTTACAAAGAAGAGGGAAAAGGATAAAGTACGCGCAAAGTACCGAATTTACATCGGTAAAGCATTCGAAAGATGGCGAGAACTCCGCCGGCAGAAGGGCTTCCAGTCCGACATTCAGGTTGCTCTGTTTTTGCTGGACAGGTGGGTAACGTTAAATTCTTTTTTTTTGTTCTAAATTGACGCTTACGTTCGCCAAACCCATGCTGTCAGCGTTAACTTTGGTGAATACAACATATGTTTGTAGCAGGTAGCGATCCATATGTATTGTAAATGATCAATCAAATTAATAGTAGGGCGACAATTTATGTGAATGATTGTAACGGAAGGGAGGGGGAGGAGACGAGATGCGGAGGAGGGAGGGTCTAGCTAGCCTCCGCTTTGTTTGACAATAGTTCGAACGTCAACAAGAAGTGGCGTCACCCAGGATCGCTTAGAGAACCTTTAAGTATGACTATAAGTAACTTTGCAACTATAAGTACTAATACTCTAATGACTGCTAGTTGACATGTAGTTGCAAAGTTACTTATAGTTAGTAGTGTAAGGGCCGTACACACCGGGACGAATATCGGCGCGCGTTATTCGCCAGCGTTTTTCAACGCGTTTTTTGTGTTCACACCCAAGCGATTTTCGCTGATGATGAGCCGAGTGAAAGATGGCGCTTAATGTAAAACAGAAATAGTCCTATTTTGTAGTCGCTGTCGCGTTTGTCATATAGTTCTTTATGTTCCGACACCGACACCAGCAGCTCTACATTCATCTTGCCTTGCATCTTCCTCGTCTTATTTCTTCCCGGCAGTGTAGACCATAGATATCCATAATAAAGGCCATTTTTGGCCAGCAGCGCGGACGAGACATCTAGCCTTTATTATGGATATCTATGGTGTGGACGCTGGCGCATCTTCTTCGCCGTTACGTATGCGTGCTCAGCAAGACCGTTTTGTGTTTGAGCGCCCCCAAGTTGTGTTTTACTGTAACTTCAGAAGCTCCAGACACGTGAGCAAAAGCGCCAATCTCATTGGTCGGATAGTTTTTGATGCGGCGCGTCAAACCAAAAAAACGAACCCGAGGCGTTTTTTTTTAAAATCACGCTTTTACGCGTGGCGTGTTACGCGTCGGTGTGCACACTCACATTGGCGCCCTTTGTTTAGTCACAAGGCGTTAAACGTCGGCAGGCCTTAAGAAGACTGGAGAAACTGGAAGAGAGGGCTACTCTCTGAGAAAACAAAGGAAATTAACATTTGCTATATTACCATCCCCATTCGAGACACGATCACACTTGAGTTGATCACCTCCCAATTTACACATTGTTCCCTTCACCTACCCTACCTGAATTCACCCAAAAAATCTATATGGTTTAATATGAACAATTATCATACAGTATTATACATGTTTGGTATCATTTGAAATGTCTCAGTGCGACTGGTACAAAGGTCCCATTCCCACAGAAATAAACCAGACAGGCAATAAGGTGTGGAGAGATTAGAGATATCTTGTTAACTGCTGTGGGTGGGACGGGGATTAATGCAAATCCCCACTGTGAACTCAGGTTTACATTTGCTCTGAGTATTTAGGGAGATGCTGAAGAGGCTGTAACTCAGATGAGCCTGTGATGTGGAGAGTGGCCAAGACTCTCAGCATCATGTATTTTATAATGTCAGGTTCGCATCTTTTCTCTTTATTCCAGAGCATTTGATGTTTTGTATTTATTATCTTTGAACTGATTATTGGCCTGATGCATTTACCTGACATAATAAGTTGTTACATTTGATTTTATTGTAACTTGCTCTGAAATTGTTTTCCCAAGTAGATTAAACGGATTCGTATGTTACCTCAAATCTGCGTTAGATTAGTGACGACTAATATTTGGAGCTAATTCAAGTGTACTTGGTTTTGCAAAGACAAGAAGGGAATTTCAGTTTAGGGCAGCAAAAGGTGTTTGACCAACCTGAATTTGGGTGTCTTACTTCCGTTTTAATTTAATGTTACTTTAGTTAAGTGTACGTGAGAATTCACGGCATGGCCAATCTAAAAATAATATAAGAGAAGTAAAGTTGGTCGACTTATATCTGTAGAAGTGGCCATACCTCTACTGAAGTAAACGACAACGTTACTTTAAAATTCAAGTGTATGCAAAAACAACGGGAGCTATACAAAAGTATCTTTGATTTTGTAAGCGTGAATGCGACCATCTCAGGTATATAACCAATGACCTCTGTTTAGTGACCGAAGCTGACGAGCTTGTGATCGTGAGACCCGCGTAAAACAGAAGGCGTGAGGACCTCAAAGCGACAGTTTCCTAATCTGAGCGGGTAAAATATAATTAAAGAGTTAAAAAGAATAATCAAACATTCGCTCACTTTTAATGATGCTCAGATATCATTAAAACCTTTTTCATTTATGGAGTCAGATGAAATAACGAGGTAATACATATGAGAAAATGCATTTCATTTAATCTTGTTGTGTTGCGTAAAAGGAAAGACAGTACGGCGCAAAAACCTTCACCCGTATTATTGGAGACCGCAATTGGACCGATAAACGGGTTTACAGTAGAATGTCTAAAGTGGACCATTTTTGGATATACTGGATTTTATCTGGAATAAGAAGGTCTCCAGATTGTATAAAGTATATTTATATATACAGTGGTGTGAATAAGTTATTACCCCCATGCTAAAGTTGCCTAAAAAGAGGAATAAAAAATCATCTTTTGGAAATTGATCTTAATGCCTTAATTAGAAAAATGAGGAAAAATCCAACCTTTAAGGACACCAATTTTCTTTGTGTATGAATAATGTATCATAAATAAATAAATGTTCTTCCTTAAAATACAGGGTGCATAAGTCAGGCCCCCCCATGTTAAATTCCCATAGAGTCAGGCAGATTTTTATTTTTAAAGGCCAGTTATTTCATGGATCCATGATAATATGCATCCTGATAAAGTTCCCTCGGCCTTTGGGATTAAAATAGACCCACATCATCACATTCCCTTCACCATACCTAGAGATTGGCATGGGGTACTTTCCATAAGATCATCTTTCAATGCAAATCAAACCAGCTATTAGGCTAACTGAAATAACACCATGCCAATCTCTAGGTATGGTGAAGGGAATGTGATGATGTGGGATATTTTAATTCCAAAGGCCAAGGGAACTTTATCAGGATGCATATTATCCTGGATCCATGAAATAACTGGCCTTTAAAAATAAAAATCTGCCTGACTCTATGGGAATTTAACATAGGGGGGGCCTGACTTATGCACCCTGTATTTTAAGGAAGAACATTTATTTATTTATGATACATTATTCATACACAAAGAAAATTGGTGTCCTTAAAGGTTGGATTTTTCATCATTTTTCTAATTAAGGCATTAAGATCAATTTCCAAAAGATGATTTTTTATTCCTCTTTTTAGGCAACTTTAGCATGGGGGTAATAACTTATTCACACCACTGTAGTGTAAAGTATATTTACAGAGACCCAAGCCTCTGGGGGATTGAGATCTAAGGTTTAATGAGTTTTAGGGTGCGTTCACAGTTTGGTGCGATCGCTCTGTTAATGTGGTTCATTCAAGTGTGAACGCTGTCATCTAAACCCTGGTGCGCATCAAACAAGCGGACCGAGACGCTGAAAAAGATGAAGTCTCGATCCACTTCCAAACGAGCTCTGGTGCGGTTCGAAAGAAATATGAACACAACACGGACCAAACATGTAAACGAACCAAAAACAGGACATGACTCTATAAGCAGATCTTGGTTTGTGTGACGGAGGGATTCCTGCCGCTGTTTTGACTCCTTTACACATCTTAAAAGCTCTTCACGAGTTCTCAGCTGGTCAAAATACCATCATATGATGGCTAAGCACATACAGCGAGCGCATTATCCGGACCAAGCGAACCGAACTACAAGTGTGAACACACCCTTAAAATATTGTCTTTAATATGGCACACTGCCGATAAATTCAGTTGTCAGTTCACTTTTTAGTGCTTAATCCTGTTCTGTACACACAGTTCAGTAATAACAGCTGCAGTTTATAACCAAATTAACTTTACAAAGTGCCAACCGCATTTACAAACATTTTACGCAGTGTGTACAGAACTAATCTAAACAACTAGATGTTAATGACGCATTTAAACACGCATCAGAGATGTGTCTCTCTTCTGTGCGTGTGCGGTGCAAGAGAACCATAGGGGAACAGGTACGAGACTTGACTCATTCAGGTTGCCAGATCTTGCTAAATAAACAACGAACAAGAACATAATAAACCAAATAAATCCGAATGCTTTATAATGGGGGTGTAACGGTACATGCATTCATCCCGAACGTCGCGGTTCGGTGCATACAGTCAGACAACGAATACAGTGAGTCACAGGTGATCCATGGAAGGGGCGAGTGCAGCAATGCAACGCTGTCTGCTAACCACCACAACAGAAAAAAAAAACAAATCAGAAGAAGAGACGATCTATGCAACCCAAAGTTCATGTGGCACGCAAGAGCCTGCTAGTAGCCTATATCCTGAGTTTAGATTCATTTTTATGACACGCTCAACAAAGTTCACGCAAAGGAAACCGAGATTGTGGCAGAGAAAGTGGCATACTGTTTGTTTTCTTTATTTTACAAAAAAATAAATAATATTTTGAGTGTACACAAATATTTTCTTTTTACTTTACAGTTTCAAATGATGTCTTGCTCTTATCTGTATGACCATAAATTATGCCATAAATGACAAGAGTATTTAAAGACTAAATTATTTGGCATTGTGCCGTTTTGTGTCGTGACTCGTGGAAGTCGCACTCACTAATAGTACTACACACATAAAATATGCGTGTCTAGGAAATGGGAAGCTTCAGGTGCCGCTTCACTCGCTGTCTGGCGTAGATGTAGATGTCTCTTTTCGCTCATCCTTGCATGCTTTTTTGAAAAAGCATAATATTGAACTTTGTGCATCGGCGCAACTCTCAAGCTTTATTTTTCATTATTCTATTTATTTTTGAACTTTTATGACACAAGAGATGCTTTTCAGGTTTGAAGCTGATTGTGACCAAATACATTGTTTTTTAATATCAGCCATGCCTGATGGCTGACCTATGCCAAGACCTACGCAAGAGTGCATTCTGTTCACTGAATCCTCTAAAGGAGGCTGTACTGCACAACTACCTCAGGAGGGATTAACTGGCATTAGGTGGAACAAACTAATTTGCACTACTGTCTGTTCAAAATCAATGCAAAGAAACCTAGCATGAGGGATTTGTTGCTTTTTTCTGTTGTATCGAACCGTGACTCCAAAACCGAGGTACGTACCAAACCGTGACTTCTGTGGACCGTTACACCCCTACTTTATACTGAATCAGTGTTGCCAGACGTACAATCATTATTGTATTTGTATGATACGTATTTGTCCTCTGTAGGATCAATAATGATAAAAATCCCATAATGTACGATAATTTCAGAATTGTGTGACTCTTCAAATGATGGTGGTTGTAATCGTAGGGCTTCTGCACTCATTGATCTAGCTGTGGATCCTACGTCTACCGTCGTGATTGTGAGGAGAACGTGAACGTGGTGTTAAGCATGTCTTCCATCTCATCTCACGTTACGTCTTCTCGGCCAATCACCGTGTAGAATGACTCTCTCTGACGGGCACAAGTTAACGTTCCTGCCGCACCACTAGGTCAGTTGTTTCCAAGCTGAGGTCGATAGTTTAGCAATAAAGTCATTTGCTGGCCGTGTCAAAAAGTTTTTGTCTAGATAAACCACTGCATTCTGTACTTTTGACTTTTTTAGCTTCTGGTATGATACTTAGACATTTCCAATCTGGCAACACTGTACTGAATACAAGACCAAAATATCGTGATCCACACCTTCCCACTTTGATAAAAAACATTTATATTATGTGGACATGGCAACACCTCAAGAGCGCTCTCTGTGAAGCAGCATTACAAACATAAAAACTACGCCAAAATTGCAGAACATAACAAGTCTTTGGTTGCTTTAATATTACTTTAAAAAAATACCAAACACACAAGATGCCAAAACGTTGCTATGGTTAAAACAGTTTCAATCAATCATCGCAGTTTCGGGAGGGAGTTGTGTTCAGTACACACACAGAATGATCATTTAGGGGATCACTCCCAAATTTAAATGTGGTTGTCGATCCTGAAACTTTAGTGTGTATGTGGCCTAGTAGGATTTTGATTCTCTTCCAACATGGCTTATACACTCACCTAAAGGATTATTAGGAACACCTGTTCAATTTCTCATTAATGCAATTATCAACCAATCACATGGCAGTTGCCTCAATGCATTTAGGGGTGTGGTCCTGGTCAAGACTATCTCCTGAACTCCAAACTGAATGTCAGAATGGGAAAGAAAGGTGATTTAAGCAATTTTGAGCGTGGCATGGTTGTTGGTGCCAGACGGGCCGGTCTGAGTATTTCACAATCTGCTCAGTTACTGGGATTTTCACTCACAGCCATTTCTAGGGTTTGCAAAAAATGGTGTGAAAAGGGAAAAACATCCAGTATGCGGCAGTCCTGTGGGCGAAAATGCCTTGTTGATGCTAGAGGTCAGAGGAGAATGGGCCGACTGATTCAAGCTGATAGAAGAGCAACTTTGACTGAAATAACCACTCGTTACAACCGAGGTATGCAGCAAAGCATTTGTGAAGCCACAAGACGCACAACCTTGAGGCAGATGGGCTACAACAGCAGAAGACCCCACCGGGTACCACTCATCTCCACTACAAATAGGAAAAAGAGGCTACAATTTGAAAGAGCTCACCTAAATTGGACAGTTGAAGACTGGAAAAATGTTGCCTGGTCTGATGAGTCTCGATTTCTGTTGAGACATTCAGATGTTAGAGTCAGAATTTGGCGTAAACAGAATGAGAACATGGATCCATCATGCCTTGTTACCACTGTGCAGGCTGGTGGTGGTGGTGTAATGGTGTGGGGGATGTTTTCTTGGCACACTTTAGGCCCCTTAGTGCCAATTGGGCATCGTTTAAATGCCACGGCCTACCTGAGCATTGTTTATGACCATGTCCATCCCTTTATGCCCACCATGTACCCATCCTCTGATGGCTACTTCCAGCAGGATAATGCACTATGTCACAAAGCTCGAATCATTTCAAATTGGTTTCTTGAACATGACAATGAGTTCACTGTACTAAAATGGCCCCCACAGTCACCAGATCTCAACCAAATAGAGCATCTTTGGGATGTGGTGGAACGGGAGCTTCGTGCCCTGGATGTGCATCCGACAAATCTCCATCAACTGCAAGATGCTATCCTATCAATATGGGCCAACATTTCTAAAGAATGCTTTCAGCACCTTGTTGAATCAATGCCACGTAGAATTAAGGCAGTTCTGAAGGCGAAAGGGGGTCAAACACAGTATTAGTATGGTGTTCCTAATAATCCTTTAGGTGAGTGTATAATGGAAGCAAATTATACTAAACCTGCCTCAGTGAATGAGTACACACACAACACTCCCTCATCCTATCTTCTACCTCACAATGTGCTAAGAATGTGCTAGTCAAGACCTCTCTCAAGATCTGGGCTCAATTTAAGCATTTCTTTGGTTGACAGTCATTCATGCTCCTATTGCTGCAGTCACATCAGCAATACTACGTGCTGAATATGGTCAGGGCTGCAGGATATTGGACAAAACTGACATTGCATATTTAGTTTTTCTGTGATATATATAGTATATATTGCGATATGAAAAAAATCCAAAATTTCACATTCTGATTTGGAAAGAATTAGACTAGGGTTACTTTGCATTGAAATAAATAATCAAATCTAAGTATGACTATTTGAAGTCTTTTTGAGTGCAAATCATCCTTTGATTTGGGAAACACTTTGAGGGCATGAAATGAAAATTCACTCTATCTTTCATCTAAATGCATGTTCTAGATCTGTGCATGTTTTATTTATTTATTTTTTGACCATGTAATGTTTAGTCAATTATAACTTGATCTAGTGAAATGACAGACTTCTCTCTGGTGACATATGCAGGACTTATCCAATTATTTCATCTGTTTAAAGGCCCGTTCACACCAAGAACGATATCTATAAAGATAACTATAATGATAAACACATAGGCATCCACACCAATGCACAATAATGCTCTGTTTATTATAAGAGTGAACTGCAGTTTTGTCGTGTCGCTTTAAATCTTCATGTCAGATGGATTCTGATTTTCTGTCAATGTTTTTATCATTCATCAGCAGGAAAACATTGTTTTAAACAGTTATTTCAGTGATTTCAACTACTAGTCAAGTCAAGTCAAGTCAAATATATTTATATAGCGCTTTTCACAATACAGATTGTATCAAAGCTGCTTCACAGTATCAATCAAAACAACTTAACAGTGTACTACTACGTGAATGTTTTAAATGATATTTGAGGTGAACGTCTGGATTTACTGTAATTGGATATACTGTAATTACCGCCAGCCAGTTTTTTTTCTTCTGCGACTAAAAGACTAATCAAATCTTGCTCGACTCGTTGACTAACGCTTAGTCGACTCTCAGGGGTCAGCCGTAGACAATGCATCTGTGAACCCGTAAGTTTGCTCAAGTACCTGCTGCACACGTGGTCTATGAGCAGAGACACACTGTCCAGTCCACTGTCCAGCTTGGTGTTGTGGTAGAGACAGCGATCTCTCTGCAGCTCCACTGCCTGACGCAACAGAGTCTGCAGGCGCCGGGGCGGCAGCATCACGGACGGGGGCAAGTACGCTGAGAGAGAGACAGAGATGGAGCATAGAGGTCGTGGAGGGTTAGACTCAGTTTCATCTGAATTCAGCCAACACAGGACATAAAGTGGACTTGAGACTACGCGGGTCCGTCACGCTCTTTAGGTTACCGCCCCGAATTCAATTCATCTCCTGAATTGGCTGAACTGAAATAGAACTGACCCGAACCCTAGCTGAAAAAAAGAAAAACAATTACATGAAACTGTAAAAAAGAAAACAAAAGAGGGAATGAAGAGAGGAAGAAGTAAACAGAATAAATGAAAAAGTGAATAATAATGTTTACACCGATAATAATAATAGGTTACACTTTATTTTAAGGTGTCCTTGTTACAGTGCAATTATAGATTAGGCTAGTAATAATAGTGATGTACTAACTGTAGGATTAGGGTTTGGTTTAGGGCTAATTGCATGTAATTATGCATAATTTATAGTATTACTACAGTAACTACATTTAACAAGGACACTGTAAAATAAAGTGTTACCCGATTATACTTAATATTAATAACAATTAATAATTCTGGGTCATTCTTTTTTGTCAGAGACTACGGGCCAGATTTACTAAACAGGGCAAATTAGCGCGAGAGCACAATCCCATAAAAGCACAGATGGGAGTGGAAATTTCTGCATGTGATTTACAGACAAATGAAAGATCACAGACACATCATTTCCATAATGACCAACACAATCCACCAAGAGCAGATCAAACTAGCGTCTGGTTTAAGACGTGCTTTTTTAAGGGCGGTAAATAATGGTGCAAATACCAGTAAACTGACGAGCGCAAACCTTAGTAAATCACCTTGCATTATTCATTTAAATTCTCACATCCCATAAATGTTGTGTTTGAAAGGGAAACTCTTACAAATGCTTATGCAATAATATCAGCCGCAAAAATAACCCTGTCCAAGCCTTTTCAGCGTTAATGTTTTTACTGCATGTCTTTAGTAAATCCTGACGGTTGTTTTTTAACACCAAATGAGGGTTTGCGCTGGAGCTGTTAGTAAATCTGGCCCTAGCAGAAGGCAGACATTTAAGGAATTCACTAATAAATACAATTTTAATGAAAATTGATGTACATAATATTTTAATATGTAGTAAAACCGTTATATAATAACAGTAAAGCACTGGTGTCCCTGCTGTATTGTGAATATAGTCACTCTGCTGTGTGTTGTGTCCACCAACAACCTTATTTGTAACACAAGAGCATCTACATCGCGGCCATTTGTAAATTGAATGTGTGTGGGCTCCGGTGTCATTCGCTTCCAGTTATTTCTAGCTGTACAAAACAGCTTGTCGCGCTGCTCGACATTGCAAACTGCTCTTTATTACCATATTATTTTAATGCATTGTCATTATTACAAACACACTGGTTTGCAGTGCAAATAGTTTTAGTGTTTACTGCATTTTGTTATTCTTAGTTATTTCCCTTTAGCGGTGAATGAATCAGAAGTCTGGCACATTCACAGGAAATAGCTTAGTTCTGCATCGAAAAATAGTCATACTCTCATACCTTTTGCTTAAGCATAATGCATGAATATTAAACTCATATTTCTTATACGATAGAAAGTTTTCTTTTTAAATTAAGTGAATATAGAAGAGAATTTCAAATAATTCAAGCCAATGTTGACATTTTTGTCATGGTGTTATTTTTTTTTATATAATTAAAATACAATTATTATTACTATATATTTTTACTTTATCTGATTGTGGTTATTAATTTAAATGTTTTAGGAAATACATTGTAATGGAAATATTTTATATTTTATAGGTTTTCCTGTGCCCAATATCACATCTATCTATCTTTTATAATATTTGTTTAACTAACAAAAGTTCCTGAATGCCATCAATGACAATTTTTGGTGAGAAAGGTTTTAGCAGTGGACTTTATGAACTGTGTAATGTTGTGGAATTAGTTGGTTTGAGGCCTGTGTTGTTTTTTTTACTGTGCAAAAACTACATAAAAAAAAAAAAATAAAAAAAAAAAAAGCACACAGGATAAAACATACATTTACAACAACATAATCAGTTCATAGTATTTCATTGGTTCTTTCTTGTTTTTGCATGCGTTCATAATTTCATTGCATGACAGCCTGGCCAAAAATGATGTCGGCACAATTTCATTGCGTGATCACAAATAAAACAACGGACTACAAGCACAATATGCTTACAAAATCATTAACAGATTTTTAATAATATTTGAGTAAAGAGTATTTCAATTTTCTGGACATCACTTTTGGCCACAACTGTATAAGCGTCATCAATGCATATTTCAATGCGGATTTACTGAGCAATATTTCCTTAAATAACAACACAAGCATATTCAGTTTTCAGTGGCAGGATTTAAATGGTAGCATAACCGGAAAGATCCAGCTGGTGTTTGTTTATATGTGTTTCGAGTAACTCACTCTGAAGCTTGTCGAGGAGTTTGGATCGTGAGGCCGTCCCTTTCCCCTCCCACTCGGCTTTAGCACGCAGGTCATCAGAGTTACTGCACATCAGGTACCTACAGCACACAGAAGCAGCGGGTGAAGCTGTCTGTCAGGGTGTGGTGTAGGGGTTACTGTTTCTGTTCAAGCAACTCAACCATCTTTAAGATGCATGTTATAAAATTACACTCAAAGAAAAGCATACACAAGCATGTTTTCTGATTTTTATGGAAGCTTGTTTCTGCCACAGAATAAAAAAATAATAGGGAATTGCAACTTTTTCATCTCACAATTCTGACTTTTTTTCTCACAATTGCGAGTTTACATCGTGATATAAAGTCACAATTGCGTGTTATAAAGTCAGAATTACGTGATATAGTCGCAATCGCGTTATAAAGTCAGAATTACGTGATATAGTCGCAATCGCGTGTTATAAAGTCAGAATTACGTGATATAGTTGCAATTGCGTGTTATAAAGTCAGAATTACGTGATATAGTCGCAATGCGTGTTATAAAGTCAGAATTACGTGATATAGTCGAAATCGCATGTTATAAAGTCAGAATTACGTGATATAGTCGCAATCGCGTGTTATAAAGTCAGAATTACGCGATAGTCGCAATTGCGTGTTATAAAGTCAGAATTCCATGATATAGTCGCAATCGCGTGTTATAAAGTCAGAATTACGTGATATAGTCGCAATGGCATTATAAAGTCAGAATTACGTGATATAGTCGCAATGGCATTATAAAGTCAGAACTACATGATATAGTCGCAATCGCGTGTTATAAAGTCAGAATTACGCGATAGTCGCAATTGCGTGTTATAAAGTCAGAATTCCATGATATAGTCGCAATCGCGTGTTATAAAGTCAGAATTACGTGATATAGTCGCAATGGCATTATAAAGTCAGAATTACGTGATATAGTCGCAATGGCATTATAAAGTCAGAATTACGTGATATAGTCGCAATCGCGTGTTATAAAGTCAGAACTACATGATATAGTCGCAATCGCGTGTTATAAAGTCAGAATTACGTGATATAGTCGCAATCGCGTGTTATAAAGTCAGAATTACGTGATATAGTCGCAATGGCATTATAAAGTCAGAATTTCGTGATATAGTCGCAATCGCGTGTTATAAAGTCAGAATTACGTGATATAGTTGCAATCGCGTGTTATAAAGTCAGAATTACGTGATATAGTCGCAATGGCATTATAAAGTCAGAATTACGTGATATAGTCGCAATGGCATTATAAAGTCAGAACTACATGATATAGTCGCAATCGCGTGTTATAAAGTCAGAATTACGCGATAGTCGCAATTGCGTGTTATAAAGTCAGAATTCCATGATATAGTCGCAATCGCGTGTTATAAAGTCAGAATTACGTGATATAGTCGCAATGGCATTATAAAGTCAGAATTACGTGATATAGTCGCAATGGCATTATAAAGTCAGAATTACGTGATATAGTCGCAATCGCGTGTTATAAAGTCAGAACTACATGATATAGTCGCAATCGCGTGTTATAAAGTCAGAATTACGTGATATAGTCGCAATCGCGTGTTATAAAGTCAGAATTACGTGATATAGTCGCAATGGCATTATAAAGTCAGAATTTCGTGATATAGTCGCAATCGCGTGTTATAAAGTCAGAATTACGTGATATAGTTGCAATCGCGTGTTATAAAGTCAGAATTACGTGATATAGTCGCAATGGCATTATAAAGTCAGAATTACGTGATATAGTCGCAATCGCGTGTTATAAAGTCAGAATTACGTGATATAGTCGCAATCGCGTGTTATAAAGTCAGAATTATGTGATATAGTCGCAATGGCATTATAAAGTCAGAATTACGTGATATAGTCGCAATCGCGTGTTATAAAGTCAGAATTACGTGATATAGTCGCAATGGCATTATAAAGTCAGAATTACGTGATATAGTCGCAATGGCATTATAAAGTCAGAATTACGTGATATAGTCGCAATCGCGTGTTATAAAGTCAGAATTACGTGATATAGTCGCAATCGCGTGTTATAAAGTCAGAATTACGTGATAGTCGCAATCGCGTGTTATAAAGTCAGAATTACGTGATAGTCGCAATCGCGTGTTATAAAGTCAGAATTACGTGATATAGTCGCAATTGCGTGTTATAAAGTCAGAATTACGTGATATAGTCGCAATTGCATGTTATAAAGTCAGAATTACGTGATATAGTCGCAATCGCGTGTTATCAAGTCAGAATTACGTGATATAGTCGCAATCGCGTGTTATAAAGTCAGAATTACGTGATATAGTCGCAATGGCATTATAAAGTCAGAATTACGTGATATAGTCGCAATGGCATTATAAAGTCAGAATTACGTGATATAGTCGCAATCGCGTGTTATAAAGTCAGAATTACGTGATATAGTCGCAATCGCGTGTTATAAAGTCAGAATTACGTGATATAGTCGCAATCGCGTGTTATAAAGTCAGAATTACGTGATATAGTCGCAATCGCGTGTTATAAAGTCAGAATTACGTGATATAGTCGCAATCGCGTGTTATAAAGTCAGAATTACGTGATATAGTCGCAATCGCGTGTTATAAAGTCAGAATTATGTGATATAGTCGCAATGGCATTATAAAGTCAGAATTACGTGATATAGTCGCAATCGCGTGTTATAAAGTCAGAATTACGTGATATAGTCGCAATTGCGTGTTATAAAGTCAGAATTACGTGATATAGTCGCAATTGCATGTTATAAAGTCAGAATTACGTGATATAGTCGCAATCGCGTGTTATCAAGTCAGAATTACGTGATATAGTCGCAATCGCGTGTTATAAAGTCAGAATTACGTGATATAGTCGCAATGGCATTATAAAGTCAGAATGACGTGATATAGTCGCAATGGCATTATAAAGTCAGAATTACGTGATATAGTCGCAATCGCGTGTTATAAAGTCAGAACTACATGATATAGTCGCAATCGCGTGTTATAAAGTCAGAATTACGTGATATAGTCGCAATCGCCTGTTATAAAGTCAGAATTACGTGATATAGTCGCAATGGCATTATAAAGTCAGAATTACGTGATATAGTCGCAATCGCGTGTTATAAAGTCAGAATTACGTGATATAGTCGCAATCGCGTGTTATAAAGTCAGAATTACGTGATATAGTCGCAATGGCATTATAAAGTCAGAATTACGTGATATAGTCGCAATCGCGTGTTATAAAGTCAGAATTACGTGATATAGTCGCAATCGCGTGTTATAAAGTCAGAATTATGTGATATAGTCGCAATGGCATTATAAAGTCAGAATTACGTGATATAGTCGCAATCGCGTGTTATAAAGTCAGAATTACGTGATATAGTCGCAATTGCGTGTTATAAAGTCAGAATTACGTGATATAGTCGCAATTGCATGTTATAAAGTCAGAATTACGTGATATAGTCGCAATCGCGTGTTATCAAGTCAGAATTACGTGATATAGTCGCAATCGCGTGTTATAAAGTCAGAATTACGTGATATAGTCGCAATTGCGTGTTATAAAGTCAGAATTACGTGATATAGTCGCAATTGCGTGTTATAAAGTCAGAATTACGTGATATAAAGTCGCAATTGCGTGTTATAAAGTCAGAATTGTGAGAAACTCGCAATTCTGACTTTTTTTCTCGTAATTGTGAGTTTACATCTCGCAATTTTTATTGTATATGTTCTGATATATACAATCAGAATTGGGTGATATAAAGTCGCAATTATCTTTTAAAATGTTTTATTCTGTGGCGGAAACAAGCTTCCATAGATTTTTTTTTTCATCCTGCAACGTAAAAAAAATAAGCACACAACCACTAGTCATCAGTTATTCCGCTGATAGCGCAGTGGCACTAGGTAGAATGAAGGGAAGTTTTGAATAACTAATGAGTCGATAACTTGTTGATATAAGTGCAATAATTCCAAACGAATGTCCAAAAAATTTCTAAAAAATTAAATCTCTCTCTTTCTTGCTGCCTAGTTCGCCTATATGCGCACGCTGGGCCTGGTCATCACCTTTTGAAACAGATTTTACTTCTATAACATATTTCCAACAGTTAGGGTGGGACTTGATTTTAGAGAGGCAGAGCCACTTACTTTGATTTCATGTTGACTTATCAATTATGTGAACACCTACTTCACATGTAAAAAGCAAAACATAAACTACAAATATTTATAGTATTAGACATTAAAAATGTTTTTAGAATAGCCTGCACAACAACATGGATGAAACCCAGATTCCAGGCCTCTGTGTTTTTTACACTTCAGCTGATCTTGCCATGAACTTGCACCTGCACTTGATAATTAAGAGAAAGACCAGATGGCGGCACACCCCTAAACAACTATTAAAGATAACCCGATGAAAGCTTATTGGTTGAGCACAGTTGTAAACAGGTTGAAACAGACTGTATGAGAACGAGATGTTCTGCAGGCATCTTGGCTTTGCCGTCTCCACCCTTACAGTCTGAGTTTGGGCATTTGAATTTTGCCAATTTTACCACTGTCCAATTCTTTGAAGGGCTCTAAAAGGGGACCTATTGTGTCCTTTCACAAAGTCCTGATTTAGTTTTTGTGCTCTACTAGAACAGGTTCATGCTTGAATGCTCAAAAAACACATTATTTTCACATGTTTTACATTACTCAGCCCCTCTCTTCCCAGTCTGTCAGGAATGCTCTGCGAGGTGCTTCCCAAAAGCATCGTTAGCCAACTATGGTCGCGAGTTGTCGTTACTAGCATAGTTCAACAAGTTAATGTTTCAATGAACATTCAAACAGCATTGTAAAGTTGTGTGTTTGGAACAAAGCCATGGTTTCTTGTTTGTATGACATGTGGACTTAATAAATCATTATCTTGAGCAAAATACGCAAGCTGCGCATTTAGTATAATATTATTTGAATATATACAAATATCATTGACGTCTTTTCGTTTGTCAAGAGATTTAAAGCACTGTTTTTGAAGAGTGCGCATGTGTGAACTTGCTCTAGTACACAAGAACAAGACTGATTGAATGTGTCCTCAGATGCCATGTCTGTAATTTGCCATGTAAGTAGTTATTACTCCAACACCTGTGTGACATCATTAACCAACTTAGATAAATGACAAATTTGCGACAATACGGTTTTGGGAAACAGTGGTGACGAGCTAGTTGATTTCTTCAATGATGGTAGTAAAGCAGTGAGTTACGTTGCTGTATGGGAAACACACCCCTTTTTAGTTCCTGTCTCTATGAAGCCCCTCCTTCTGAAAGCTCACTGTGCTCTGATTGGTCGGCTGGATCAGTGTGTTGTGATTGGTCAAGCGCTTCCAGTGTGTTTGGGAAATGTCCCGCCCCTTTTCATAACCGCCAGTTTAACACACCAATAACTAACTCAACCAGGCCCCGCCCCTTTATTTTGCGTATGAATAGAGGAATATTGTGACGTGTTCGTTCCCGGGAGAAACTCGAGACTACAGTAGAGGCGTTTCAGGAGTTCAGAAACACTGACACTGACATAGAGAAGAACTTTGACCTTTTTAATGCAACATTGCACACTAAAGAAAGTAAAAAAGCAGGTCCTCTTTAAAAGCATGAAATTGCTATTCTGAACATTTCTTCTGTATCTGCGGCCTCCGTAATAAAGCAAAGATGGCAGAATGCAGGCAGAATAAATGAAAAAAATCAAATATTAAATTTGTTTTCTCATTATTAGGGCTGTCACTTTACGTTCGAAAGTCGATTACACAATCGATCGGACCAACCAACACAAGTATCGAAAACAAAAATAGGGAATCGATTTTAACAGCCTTTTTTTTAACCAAAAATGTGTTTTAGGTGGACAGATCAATACAGGACACAGAACATGTAGGATGCTGGAAAATAACAATGTCTTTTCTGTTAACCAAATGCTTTTTAATATTCGCTATTACTTCAATGCAAGTGAACAATCGCACCGTTATTTGTTGTGTAGTGACGTGTGTGTTCAAGTAAGCCAGAAATGCGCAGATTCTGCAATACGCTGTATTTAATATATCAAGTGGACTCACAAGTTGCCTATTTGCGCTAAATCCGCGCAGATATGTCTTACACGAACTTCCCCAGCAAAGTGAGTAAACATAGAAACCCGCCAGATTGGCTCGTGATTTCACAGCGTTTCCCGCCAAAGTTCATTAAATAAGTGTTCATTTCAATCCCTGAATGTTGCGCTCCTGTTTGTCATTGTGCACGAAACTTCACGCCAATAAATCATCAGAAATATTGCTGACTTGTGCGTCTCAAGCGCCCTCTTTACGCTCGTCCTAATGCCTGTTAGGTGTCCGTGGATTTGCCTGTATTTGGTGATGAAAATGGAAACGTCTTTAGACATGGAAAATCGATTTTATAATCGATTCAATGAACACTTATGTCTCAAAAATCAAACAGGATTTTTTCACCAAAGTGACAGCCCTACTCATTATAGGGAACCTAAAAAAACACTGAGGAAATGACATTGTTGCCCCCAAAATAGGACTGAAATGTGTTACCCGCTGAGGATGTGGATTCGTTCGGTGTTGTACTTCAGCGGCGTGAGCTCGGCTCGGAGGACCTGGAGTGCTTCGAGAACCTTCCCGTCCTCCAGATACTCCAGATACTTCTGTTGCAGGAGCAAGAACTTCATCCGCTGAACAACACAGGGCAAAATCACATTGAGAAGATTCATCAAACTGATGGTGGAGATGTTGAGAGGAGTTTGGACTCTTACCACCACAGCGCTCGGTGAATGCATCAGTGCTTTCAGCTCGTTGAGGTCACTCTCAGCCTGTTAGAATAAAACACACAGATTAACTGAGTTTCCTCAAGTTGACCGACCCTTATCTGTTTCTTGTTTGGGTTGTTGTGACCCATATGACCATTAAATACACCAAAGGACAAAGTTTAGAAACACCCATAAGGTGTAATCTTCTGAGATATTGATGGGAATCATTCACTGTTTCTGATTACTGATTCTGATTCCACTAAATTGTTCTGTAACACTTTACTTAATGTTTTTAATGTTGTTTATGTGTCTATGTGGTGTTTTTAATATGCTTTAAGACAAACCATGTGTAAATTCATAAGTCGACAGCATTGCTGAGTATTTTCTGCTTAAAACTGCAGTGAACCAAAGAGTCTCAAAAACACGCTTTGAAATCGCTGGTGTTTCTGACGTCACAAACGACCTTGTAACCAATCAGATCACGAGGGGGCGGGGCTTTCGCATATCATTAACCGCAGCAAAGCATGAGAGTCTCAAGAGAAGCCAGGTTATCCCAGTATATTTGTCTGTTGATATGAAAAATCCGGCACATTTAGCAATAGCAGGTGTATTATGTATATGATGTTATGATGAACTATATGCTTTTCTCCACTGATGTTCTGAGTTGTTCAAAGCGTTTCTAAGGATGCTGATTGTTAGAAGGAAGCTGTCGAACGGGAACATTATTCGTGTACCATTAGCAGCACATTATCTGTTTGATAAGTAGTCAAGTGAAAGGCTAATCATATTAATTCCTGTTATTGTGTCTGACATAGAGAGCAATACACGAAACGCTTTACCATCCTGACACAGCGACTTGTAGACGAGCCTGTATAATTCACTCTTCCACTTCTTCTGATTCAGTTTCTGGCTCAAACATATATGGATGAATGAAACCAGTATTTCCCCTTATCATTGTGCAGCGTTTACTACAGTAAAGTTGACCGAGTGGATCTCTGAGCTGCTGTGAGTGAGTGGAGGCGGGGCTAGTTAGCATATTAATGGTTCCGCATACTAAATGAAGCAAGGGTGTAGAGTTTCTTTCAAGATTTTTTTTTAAAATATGTAATTTTGGTGATCAAATATGAGTTTTAAGGAATTAAAATTATTGACAACAGGGGGACTTTAAAGCCTGTATGTACAGTATAATGCATTGAGGTATTCATAATGTATGTTATAAAAATAATAATAATCATATCTTTTCATAAATAACTATAACCAAAGTTAAAATGCATTATAATATTTGCAGATTCCTTGTAACATCTGACATTGGTTGTTTGTCATGCGTTTTAATGCATTATACTTTCTAAAGGTGTAACAATGTAAGTATTATAATGTAATATAACTGTGGTTACAATTATTTATGGGACCATACAATGCAGTATAAAAGTGAATTACAAGGCATAATTACTGCAATAAAACACTTTTATAATGCATGATGCATAAAGACTTGATGAACGAAGGTTTACGGGTTTGGAACGACATGAGGGTGAGTAATTAATGACAGAATTTTAATTTTGGGTGAACTAACCCTTTAATCTTTTTAATCTATTCTTTAAGCTTCTTTAGTTCTATGTAAATACCACGGTACACAAGTCAATCACTCAGTAACATGGCAATAAATCTAATGCCATCAGTGTACCGTGGTACCATTACAGTACATTTTCCTAATGATTGTCTTCATTCTGACATGTCAACAGTAAACAAAAACATACAGTAAACATTTTTTTCCTATTCCGTTTCATTCTTAAAGTAATTCTAGACGATTTCTACAATTTCAATAACTACAATTTCTAGACAGGCCATGTGAAGACTCACCTTTTCCCACTCTCCCTCCATCACATGATTACGAAACTTGGTAGCAGCCGGATGCTCAAGTCTACAGCCCGATTCCTGCATCAACAGGTCCACCGTTTGACTGGAACGTGACAAAAAGAAATATGTTAATTAAGAATGTGAAGTGGATTCATATTCCTTTCACATGATAGACTTAGGATTAGAGAACACACACACACACACACTTCCAATCTCCTAGCAACAAGAAGTCAGTGTTTGATTCATGACAGCAATAATTAACATATAAACCCCTGAATGTTTCACTTCCTAGAAAGGAACACCTCTCCCACTGTTCACTATAAATTGTGTGGAGCACCAGTTTATCTGGATTTCTACACCAGAAGAGAGCAAATGGGGTTGACACTCCTAACAAAGACTATGTTATGCAAGATGCATGACTGCAACAAGCTATTATACTTTGCTTTTACCTTGTCAATATGAACTAGCAAACTAATAGACTAGATATGTACACTAGATCTGCACGATATTGAAGAAATGTGATATGCGATGCAATAATGCTTTAAAGGGTTAGGCTAGTTCACCCAAAAATGAACATTACCCCATGATTTACTTAATCACCCTCAAGCCATCCTAGGTGTATATGACGTTCTTCTGTCAGACGAATACAATCGGAGACTGAGTTATATTAAAAAATGTCCTGGCCAGGGGATTTTTTCTACTGGTCCGGTCAGGCAAGTGGTTAAAATTTTTACTTGCCATGCCAACATTTTCACTGGCCCCACAACAACTAAATAATAAAGTAAAAGAAAAGAAAATGGGCCTATAAAATAAGCCTAGTATTGTTTTTGTTATTTTTGATACCACAATAAATAAGGTTATGACACCAAAAGCTACTAGATTAACTCATTTAAACAGCAAGTAATAAAATAGGAGCAAATAATCAAATTACGAGCAAAAGCACAAGTAAATACAACAGAACAAACATAAAAATGAAATTAACAGTGCTTTTCAGGTTTTTCATGTAGGTTTACACTGGAGATTGTGAGGTACAGAAATTGTAATCTAATGTATATAATGTATAATCTAATTGTAACTATAATAACTATAGATTAACCTTTATTCAAGTTAATCAGTGTAGAGCAGTTAAAGATACATAAATAATGTTAAACGTTAAATACTGTTATTTTAAATTATTTAAAAATGAAAAGATACTTCAAATGTGAAATTAAACCCGCCAGGCGGTGGCAGAGAGTCACAGTTATGAGTGAGTCATTGAGATTCACCCGATTCATTCAAACGTCTTATTGAGTGAATCATGATTCAGCTGATTCGTTCAAAAAGCTGATTCAATCAGTAAAGATACACCGCGTAAAACAGTGCTGTGGACTTTGTTTCAAACTATTTTTGTTGGCGGAATAGAGCGAAACAGGCGATTTTTATGTCTAAAATGTAAGTCTCCTAATATTAACTTGTTTATTAAACTGTACGTTGTATAAAATCAATGTCTCATTTGTAATCATGCTGATATGTGGAGAAAACGACGCTCTTCGTGTATTATTGGTTAACTATATTAAATGACATATAAAAGACATACAGGGGCATTATAATAGACTAAATCACGCAGTAAAAACGCACACTCTAAATGTGCACGCGCACTAGTCTAATCTACTGGACTACATCACGTAGTTATTCGTGCACTCAATGGGTGTGTTTCTGATAATGTCAGTTCGTTAAATCAACAATTACGATATCATAGACGATATATATCGCACACCCCTACAGCACTGGCCCGATAATGACAGCGAATGGCCATTTATGTTTTGAAGTCCATCAAAGCGCATCCATCCATGATAAAAGTGCTCCATAAAGGCCTTCTGAAGCGAAGTGATGCGTTCGTGTAAGAAAAATATCCATATTTATAACTTTATCGACTAAAATAACTAGTTCCAGCAGACGGCCGGACATATGATAAAAGGTTAACAAAAAAGGTAAGGTTGATTAAAATACTAACTTTGATATTACATTGTGGGTTTAAATGAATAGGCTTGGACTTGGTGCCTGGAAACCCAAAGCACAGGACAATAGACACACCAGAATAAACATATTCATGATTCTGAAGCTGAAAATACAGAATTATTTTAGACAAATATGCTAGCACTCTGTCACTGACTAGATATATTTAAAATAAATGTAGGACACTTTATTCTGGTAACATAAAACATTTGGCATTATCAGGACCCACAAATATTCCCCAATATTATGAAATATTATACATTAATCAACATTACAGTAGTTTAATGTAGTACTGACACTAAAACTCTGAAAACTTGAATTTTTGGGTGAACTATCCACGATACATATTGTTGCATTTTTGTATTGCGATATATTGTGGCACGATATATTGTTACACCCCTACTACTCTTACATCTACGTCACACATCGTCAAGGAAGCTAGTTATTTTAGTCGATAAAGTTATTAATATGGATATTTTTCTTACACAAACGCATCACTTCGCTTCAGAAGGCCTTTATAACCCCACAGAGCCGTGTGAAGCACTTTTATCATGTATGGATGCGCTTTGATGGACTTCAAAACATAAACAGCCATTCACTGCCATTATAAAGCTTGGAAGAGCCAGGACTTTTTTTGATATAACTCCAATTGTATTCGTCTGACAGAAGAATGTCATATACACCTAGGATGGCTTGAGGATGAGTAAATCATGGGGTAATTTTCATTTTTGGGTGAACTAACCCTTTAAGTGTGTAAAATGAATTTAAATTATATTTAAACGCGTTTAAAAACTGAAAATGGCATAACCAACATACATTTCACATTCTTTTTGTGAGAAGAAAGCATCCCTGCAGCTTCTGAAAGTGAACAGCAGTGTTTTACTGTAGCATTACATAAAAAGTAGGTTTGTGTAACTTTAACATCAGTGCAAACCAGGGTTTATGGTTTCAGGTAGGCCTACATTAGGTTTATTTGACAACAAATATGTAATAATCAAATGTAAAAATAAAGCACTGCTTAGTCATCACTGTACGAATTAAACACTGATTCTTAAAGCTACAAAAGTTATTCAGTGTATTTGGCCAAATAAGCTGCGGAAGAGAACTGATGTCGGGATCACGTGCTGTCCGAGAGGCGCAGGAGTTCTTCGATTATTGCATTTAATAACATTAAGCATGTCACATGTTTGTAACCGTTACTTTTTGTGGACTTTTGAAGTATTAAAATCGCAAGTGATATGCATATCACGATATGTACATTTGCGATAATTTCGATATATCATTCAGCCCTAATATAGATAGGCCTAGGCATTATTTCAACTTAAATTTTTTATTAAAAACTCAGAATTTCAGATTTGATTAAAATTCTGTGTTTTATTTTTGTTATGCTAGGTCTTAAATGATTTTTGTACTCTGCCCAACCCTGGCTATTTATCAGTACTATAGCAATATTAAATTATAATGTAAATTTTGATGTACACCCCTGACACCATCATCAAAACACAGACAAAAATGAAAGCACAAAATCTCCACTGACACCCTCATGTAAACACAAAATCTCCACTGACACCCTCATGTAAACACAAAAACACCACTGACACGGTCATAAAAGCTCAAAAACACCACTGACACCCTCATGAAAGCTCAAAAACACCACTGACACCCTCATGAAAGCTCAAAAACACCACTGACACCCTCATGAAAGCTCAAAAACACCACTGACACCCTCATGAAAGCTCAAAAACACAACTGACACCATCATAAAAACACTACTAAAACCAATAAAATCCTACATTACAACATTTCCACAGACACTCTCATGAAAGCACAAAAGCTCCACTGACACCATGATGAAAACAATAAAAACGTAAAAAAAAACACCACTGACTGACACATCATAAAAACACTACTATAACCTAAACAAGACATTACAAAATCTCCACTGACACCATCATGAAAGCACAAAATCTACACTGACACCAATAAAAATCAACTGACACGTTACATAAACACCATAAAAACACTACTAAAACCAGTCAAATCCACTGATACCATCATGAAATAACAAAAACATCTGTGACACAGTAATGAAAAATACAACACCACTGACACACCATCATAAAAACACTACTAGAACCTAGTGTTGTCACGATACTAGAATTTCTAACTTCGATACGATACCTTGAAAAATATCGATATTCGATACCATTTTCGATACCACGGAGAAAAAACTGCCACAATATTAAGGGGGTATTTTTTTAATTTAAAGCTAAATGTAACAAGTCTAGAACATGACAATGAGGTATATTTTACATGAACAATTCTATTTCTATTTCTAGTTCTATTTGTTTATATTTTTTAATTGGACCAGAGCTAACATGATGTATTTTTATTACCTACTGTTATCAAAGATTAAAATATACTGTAACAAAAAAGCACTTAACAGTATCAAATTGGAGGATAGAGAGTCAGTAATGTATAATAATAAGATTAAACATTCAATTTTCAGTTAAAGGCATGTCATTATTGAATTTAGAGATGCCATTGTCTAGCTGTTTAGTTTAATTAATATATGTGTAATCAAATTGATGATAATAGCTAATGAAGGAAAATTGCAGAATTAAATAATAATTTTTGAATAAAATTAAATAGGCACAAGCTAATTTACATTTGACCACAGTTACAATATTTACTTGTCTAAGATTCCTCAGTCAGATTATGTTAACTTTAAGAATTAAAACGAGACAACACAGACTCTTATCAACAACAATACTAGGCCATCTTGGTTAATGTTTCAGAAAAGTTCAAATGAGAAGAGTTACAGTGTTTCCTTTAGGATTTTTTTTAGCAGTGGGGGCAGCTCTGTCCAAACAACAAACACCCCTGATGCTGAGCATATGCTGCTAAATAGTAGCCTACCCCTGGAGCCTGTTACTTAAGTCTGTTTTCACCTATACAATAATTTTAAAAAATGAGTGATGTGAGGGATTATTGATAGTCAAACAATCTGTTGGGTGCCCGCAGCCCGCTCGCGTGTCCGCGCTATTCTCCGACATGCCCGCTCGCGGTGTGTAGCGCGTGTCCACGACTCCACGCTATTCTCCGACTCCGACATGCCCGCTCGCGGTGTGTTTTTTACGCGTGTCCGCGCTATTCTCCGACATGCCCGCAGCCCGCTCGTGGTGTTCTTTATCAATCAACCAAAGCCGGTCGCGGGGGCGCGACCCTCGCCATCTTTCCATTCACTTCACTTTTGCTATTTAACCAGAGCGAATGAGACGAGTGCGTCACGTGTGGTGTTTGTCAACGCGCCTTTGGAGAGAAGTGAAAGTGACCGCTCGGCTAGTATCGATACTTCAGGAAATTAGTATTGGTACCGTTCAGATATTTCAGTATCGATATTTATCGAAATATCGATATTTTTGACAACACTACTAGAACCAATAAAATCCACTGACACCTTACAAAATGTCCACTGACACCATCAATAAAGCACAAAACACCACTGACACCATTTTATTGGTCATGCAATAGGCTATAACACCACTGACACCATCATAAAACACTACTAAAAACTTAGACACATTACAAAATCTCCACTGACACCATCATGAAATCACAAAAACACCACTGACACTGTCATGACAGAATAAAAACACCACTGACACTGTCATGATAGAATAAAAAAACACCATTGAAACTTATGACAGAATAAAAACACCACTGACACCCTCGTGTAAACACAAAAACACCACTGACACGGTCATGAAAACACAAAAACACCCTCATTTAAACACAAAAACACCACTGACACCCTCATGTAAACACAAAAACACCACTGACACGGTCATGACAGAATAAAAACACCACTGACACCCTCATGTAAACACAAAAACACCACTGACACGGTCATGAAAACACTACTAAAACCAGTAAAATCCACTGTCATGAACAAAAACACCACTGACACCCTCATGTAAACACAAAAACACCACTGACACCCTCATGTAAACACACAAAAACACCACTGACACCCTCATGTAAACACAAAAACACCACTGACACGGTCATGAAAACGTCTCTGGTTACTTGCGTAACCTATGTTCTCTGAATAGGGAATGAGACGCTGCGGCAAGTGCCCTGACGCTCTTACGTCGCATCATTACATATTCGCGCGCGCCATCTGCTCCTCAGATTTCTCTGCCGAAAAGAAACTGTCAGCAGCGCGAGGAGCTTGGCCGCTAATGCAGCGTCTCGTTCCCTATTCAGAGAACATAGGTTACGCAAGTAACCAGAGACGTTCTCTTTCATAGGTTCACTCAACGCTGCGGCAAGCGCAGTGGGAACGGACTACCAAACTCGCCAAGCTAGAGCGCTTTTATAACTGGTAGATAAAAGAGACAACGACCGAAATGAGTTCAAACAGAAAGAACCTGGGAACCCGGGGTCATGTCAAGATCCAAGCTATAGAACCTTACAAAAGTGTGCGGAGAGGACCAGCCTGCCGCAACACAAATATCCTCCAAAAGTGCTCCTCTGAAAAGAGCTTGAGAAGATGCTACATTTCTGGTGGAATGTGCTTTAATGCTAAGAGGTGAAGGCAAGCCACGCACCCCGTAAGCCAACGAGATAGCCTCTGTGACCTAGTGAGAAATCCTCTGCTTTGATGCAGCAAGCCCACGGCGGCTAGCACCGAAGCAAACCAGAAGCTGGTTAGATTTCCTCCAACCGCCTGAGCGGTCTACATATATCTTAAGAGAACGAACTGGGCAGAGCAAGTTAAGCTTCCTATCTTCCTCAGACGAAAATGGAGGAGGGTGGAAAGCGTTAAGGTTAACTACCTGTGAGCGGAAAGTTGAAGAAAGAACCTTGGGGACATACCCTGGTCTCGGCCTCAAGGAAACTTTGACCAGGCCAGGGGCAAAGTCCAAGCAAGACTCGCTAACAGAAAGAGCTTGTAAGTCTCCCACCCGCTTTAATGAGGACAAAGCTAACAAAAGAGAAACCTTGAGAGTCAGAATCCTCTCCGGAGCTGACTCCAAGGGCTCAAAGGGGGCTTTCGTCAAACCCTCTAGGACAGCAGAAAGATCCCATGAGGGAACTCTAGGGGAGCGAGCCGGTTTCAGGCGCTTCACCCCACGCATGAAGGCAGAAACTAACCTTAATTTGCCCAGGGGAATCTCATCCGATTCCCTATGCGCTGCAATAGCCGTGACATAAACTCTGAGAGTGGTAGCGGCTGCTCCAGCAGCAAACTTCTCCTGCAGGAATTCCAGTACTGAACCAGCAGGGCAGTTAACTGGGCTCCTATCATGTGCTAAGCACCAAGTCTCAAACACCCTCCATTTGGAAGAATATAATCTCCTTGTAGAAGGGGCTCTAGCACTCGCAATGGTCTCCTGAACGTCAGTTGGGAGACCAGAGCTTAATGCCGACGGCATCTGATCGGCCAAACATACAGCTTCCACATGTCTGGGCGAGGATGCCATATCCTGCCCTGTAGCTGGGACAGCAGATCTTCCCTGACCGGGATCCTCCAGGGGGAAGATTCCAGTAGAGGAATTAGCTCCGAAAAACATGGCTGAGATGGCCAGAACGGAGCTACCAGGATGAGGCGGACTCCGCTCTCTCTCACTCTGGCCAAGACCGCCTGGATCAGTTTGATGGGCGGGAAGGCATAGAGTTTCTGCGTTGGCCAAGGGTGAGCGAACGCATCTATCCCCAATGGGGCCGGGGGACTCAGGGAGAACCAAAGCGGGTATTGGGACGACTCTTGAGATGCAAAGAGGTCCACCTCCGCCTCTCCAAAAACCTCCCAGATCAGGGCCATCGTCTGGCGGTTCAACATCCATTCCCCCGATCTGAGTTTCTGTCTCGACAGAAAATCTGCTGCGAGGTTCAGAACTCCTGGGACGTGAACCGCTCTTAGAGATAGGAATCTGCTCTGAGACCAAAGGAGAAGGTGACGCGCATGCCTGTCTAGGGTGCGCGAACGAGAACCTCCCTGCCGGTTCACATGAGACACCACTGCCATGTTGTCTGTTCTGACAATGACATGGTGACCCTCCAGAAGAGGGAGGAAATGATGCAGAGCCAGAAAAACGGCTCTTAACTCCAGGCAGTTTATGTGCCAAGAGAGAGCCTCTCCGGTCCAGACCCCACACGCTGGTCTGCCCTCGAAAACCGCTCCCCAGCCGGTGAGAGAAGCATCTGTCGTAATCATCTGGCGACGAGATACCGCACCCATGCTGACCCCTTTCCGAAGAAAAAGAGGGTCCCGCCAAACTGACAGGGCTCGAAAGCAACTGCGCGATACCTTCAGTAGGCGAATGGTTGACCTGGAGGGTGGAACCCCTGAGAGTTTCACCCACCACATGAAGGGTCTCATGTGGAGTAGGCCCAGCGGTAGCACGGAGGAGGCCGGAGCCATAAGGCCCAGCATCCTGCGGCAGGTGCCCACAGACACATGATGGCATAGCAAAAAACGAGCCAAGCATGTCATCAAGCTGGAAATGCGTGCAGGGGCCAAGCGGGCCTGCATGAGAACGGAATCCATGTTCACCCCCAAGAAAACGGTGCTCTGAGCCGGAGCAAGAACACTCTTCTCCGAGTTCAACCTCAAACCGAGAGACTGGATATGACTCAGAACGATGTCTCTGTGGTGGGCCACTAGCTTCCTGGACTGGGCTAAAATAAGCCAATCGTCCAGGTAATTTAGAACACGGATGCCCTGGAGCCGCAATGGGGCCAGAGCTGCATCCATGCACTTTGTGAATGTCCTCGGGGCCAGAGATAGGCCGAAGGGAAGGACCCTGTACTGGAACGCCCTTTCTCCAACGGCGAACCTGAGGAACTGCCTGTGTCGCTGTACAACCTGGATGTGAAAATAAGCATCCTTTAGGTCTATCGTCACGAACCAATCCCCTGGCCGAATCTGAGATATGATAGCTTTAGGCGTCAACATCTTGAATTTCCCTTTGTAAAGGGCTAAGTTCAGTCGGCGGAGGTCCAGTATGGGACGCAAACCGCCGCCCTTCTTCGGGACCAGGAAGTAACGGCTGTAAAAGCCCCGCTCGGTTTCCCCTGGAGTAATCTCCTCTATTGCTCCTTTGAGAAGGAGGGAAGAGATTTCCTGCTGAAGTACAGAAGCCTGAGTGGCGCTGTCTACTACAGTAGGAAACACCCCGTTGAAACAGGGGGGATTGCGGCAAAACTGAAGAGTGTAGCCGAACCGAATTGTGCGAAGAACCCAAGACGATACCCCTGGTAAGCGCTCCCACTCTGGAAGGAAATGTGGTAGAGGAGGAGGGATGTTGTAATGCAGACGACATACCTGAGTGAGGTTGCCGTGCTGACGCTCCTGGAGTAAAGAGGTTGACTGTGCAGGTGGGCCATCGGCGTCCTGGCACGTGATGGGAGGCATCGATGCTGGGGTCATGGTGACCAGATCCGCCTGCTCCGGAGGAAAACGGAAAGTGCCTCCGAGGGTGCGGCCGGCAGTTATAGAGAGTGTGGGGGGTGAGGGGAGAAAGCAGAAAGCGTCTCCTTCCTCCCGCACCGGACTGAGTAGAGAAGGTGATATATGACCTGCACTTCGAGACACTCTGAGTGGCGAAGGTGACAGGGCAAGGAAAGGAGAGCTGGGAGGTGGGCAGAAACGCTTGTGCGGTCTGACCCAACCTTGAGGAAGCAGAGGAGCTCTCCTTTTTCTGACCGGAAGGTCAGGAACGGCTCTGGGCCGCCGGAGCAGTCGGTTTGTCGGACCGCTTCATCTGGAGGCGCTTGTGAGGCCGTTGACGGGGAAACGGGCGACCGCGGGCTCCCCAAACCGTGGTAGGTGGGGGATGCCCCGGATCGCTTCTTCTGGAAGAGAACTCCGGTCTATGAGAGGGACGTTCTCTGGGTCGCACCATGGGGGGGGGGGGGGGGGTGGGGGGAGCAGAAGGTTCCCTAGCCCTCCTGGGCATGAACTGTCTGAACGCAGCCGATTGGGATTTGGAGGAGCGGAATTTCTCAACCACTGTGTTGACCGCCTCACCAAACAACCCCGTTTGAGAAATGGGGGCGTCCAAGAGGAAAACCTTCTCTTTGTCACGGATCTCCGTGAGATTAAGCCACAAGTGGCGCTCCACCGCAACAGAACCAGCCATAGAGCGACCTATAGCGCGTGCGGATACTTGGTGGCTCTTAAGGCTAAATCCGTAGCCTTACGAAGCTCCTTGACCGCTTCAGGAGTCACGCCGTCGCCCTCGTCCATTTCCTTCAGGACGTCCGCCTGGTAGGCCTGAAGAATGGCCATAGTGTGCAGGGTCATGCCTGCCTGCCCAGCCGCCATGTAGGATTTCCCAATGAGAGAGGAAGTAGTCCTACATGCTTTAGAAGGGAGGAGGGGGCGCGACTTCCAGGACGGCGCAGACGACGGAGCAAGATGGTCGGCTAAAGTTTCCTCAATCGCCGGAATGGCGGAATAGCCCTGTTCCACAGAGCCTACCAGGTTGGTAAAATCAGCAGCAGCCGCATTAGTGAGGCGCGAAGAGAAAGGCTGCTTCCAGGATCTGGAGATCTCATGATGCAGATCACTGAAAAATGGCAGCTTCCTCCGTTGAGGCCTAGAATTAGGGCCACTGAGAAGCCTTTCGTCAAGTTTCGACGACTGAGACTCACGTGGCTCGTCGGGCCAAGCAATAGTGAGCTTCTCCGTAGCGCGCGAAAGCACGTCAACGAGCTCAGCGTAGGCCGCGCTTCCTGGCCGCTCGGCGGGATAACCTCGTCGGCGAGAGTAGGCCCGAAATCCTCGGAGTCGGAAGCCTCGGTAAAAAGTATATCCTCCAGCCCGAAAGAAACCGCGTCGCGTGCTCCCGGGCTGGGGCGCAAATAATCGTGTGAAAATTCGACTGGCATGCCTCGCGCGTGCCGAGGGAAGGGATGGAGAGAAAGAGCGGGGCTCGTCTGCTCGAACTCCACATCCTCAAGCTCTACATCCGAACCCCATGTCGCGGATCCTCGAGAGGCCTCGGGAGCGCGACAGGGGGAGACGAATGATTCCCTCTCAAAGACCGCGAGCCGCGATTTGAGGGTTTTGAACAACAAAATTTCACAGAATTTGCATTTAGACGATCCTATAACTGCCTCACGTGCATGTGAAAAACCCAAACACTTAACGCACTTACTGTGTGGGTCGTCGTTAGCAATGTAACGAGCACATGGCGGAGTACAGCGTCTGTAATCCATGGCAACTTCACCGTAAGGAGAAACAGACTTCCGCTTGAACAGTCGCAGAAGCGCCGAGAATAATCCTTAGATGTAGCTCAGAAAAATCACGAGCGAAGGGCAAGGTGACCGCTTCATTCTGAAGGTAAAGAAATTTAAGAAGATGGGGCGCGCGAATATGTAATGATGCGGCGTAAGAGCGTCGGGGCGGAGCCATATCGTGCGGACGCCATCAGCCAATGAATTGGCGTGATTCTATAAGGCTTCAGACAATCGGCACATTCAGAGAATATCCCACTGCGCTTGCCGCAGCGTTGAGTGAACCTATGAAAGAGAACACAAAAACACCACTGACACCCTCATGAAAACACAAAAACACCACTGACACCCTCATGTAAACACAAAAACACCACTGACACGGTCATGAAAACACAAAAACACCACTGACACCCTCATGTAAACACAAAAACACCACTGACACCCTCATGTAAACACAAAAACACCACTGACACAGTCATGTAAACACAAAAACACCACTGACACGGTCATGAAAACACAAAAACACCACTGACACCCTCAGGCCATGCTTAAAAATATTCTTGTTTGCCGTAACCCGACCGACCCTGTCAAATTAGGACCGACCCAATTATTTATTTTTTTCCCCTTTTAGTCCGACCGACTTGCCGGTTGTAAACTTGCATTAAGACCGACCGATTTTTTTTTTACTCTTCAAACAACTAATACAAATGCAATAAAATAATATACATTTATTATAGTAAGTATTGTGAATATAAATTGCGTAGGCTACGTTCTTTCTTTTAAATAAAAACCCGTGGCGTCATCTATTATGATTATGTTTACACCATTGGTTTACGCATGTCACACTATGGCCTGTGCGTTCGCTTCGTTTCATTCACTGTCAATGGTTCGCGCTCGGTGATGATGGCTGCGGCGCGGCTGCTTGTGAAATACGTCTGTATGAGCCTACATTTAGTCGCTCATTATTCGAAATTCTTAATGGTCAAATAGGGAATCGATGTTAACGGCCTTTTCTCGGAGCCCGTCCAGCTCGTCATGACATGCCCACCGCGAACGCGCGTCACACAGCAACTGCAGGCTCTGACAAACAAACACACATAAGTGTGGGAAGCCAAACACACCGAAAGGGGGACGAAACGGCGCGGTGTGTTACAGAGTTCGCGCTGCGCTGACTTGTAATCTGCGTGGCTCAATGGACCGAGACGCGCGAGCGCGTCAGACTCGACAGCGCAGGAGAAGTGTTTGCTTGCGCCAGCCAATGGTCAGAGCGGCGCGAATTAATCTCACCAGCGCCGCGCTGACCAATAAAACAGCACATCCCATACCGAAATGTACTAAATTGCACAAAAGAAAATCGACCATTCCATAATATGTCAGGACTACTTAATCGGCCTATAGTTTCCTACAATGCGCCTAGCTATTTGACCACACTGATTTCCGTTAATAATAGCAGATGTTTATGGGTCAAATCTCTCACTCTCTCCCTGCAACTTTTTGTTACCCTCCTTTCCTGCCCCTAGACCAGAAAGGGGGCTTGTAACAGTATGGGTCAAATGTAAACGAATGGTGCCAAACGCGCTGTTTTATTGGTCGGCGCGGCGCTGGTGAGATTAGTCATTTTAATTTATTTGTTTCCCTCTGAAAATCCACTTACATTGAAATCTAGTGGCTCCTTTTTTTCTTTTGATTCTGCCTATTTTTTTCCAAATGAATGCAGCTGGAATTAATGCAATAAATATGTTTTTTTTTTTTACAAAGATTTCAAATTGTTTGTGGTCTATAACCTGTATCAGAATGAGGTTCGCAATGGTGCGCCCGAAGGCATGGGGGTTGAAGACCCAGTCAGTGACGTCACGATATGCAAATTTGTTTAAATTCATACCGACCTAATCACCATGACCAAAATTATCCTTTTTTTTTTACATTGAATCTTGAAAAAAAAATATATAGACCTACCTACCGACCCTTTTTTTTTTTTTTTTTGCTGTTACTGCAAACCAAAAAATTTTTAAGGATGGCCTCATGAAAACACAAAAACACCACTGACAGTCATGAAAACACAAAAACACCACTGACACCCTGATGTAAACACAAAAACACCACTGACACCCTCATGTAAATGCAAAAACACCACTGACACCCTCATGTAAACACAAAAACACCACTGACACAGTCATGAAAACACAAAAACACCACTGACACGGTCATGAAAACACAAAAACACCACTGACACTGTCATGAAAGAACAAAAACACCACTGACACCATCATGAAAACACTACTAAAACCAATAAAATCCACAGACACATTACAAAATCTCCACTGACACCATCATGAAATCACAAAAACACCAATGACACTGTCATGACAGAACAAAAACACCACTGAAACTGTCATAAAAAGACTACTAAAACCAGTCAAATCCACTGACACAGTCATGAAAGAACAAAAACACCACTGACACCAATAATAATCCACTGACACATTACAAAAACATCCCTGACACCCGGCCTCATGTAAACACAAAAACACCACTGACACTGTCATGACAGAACAAAAACACCACTGAAACTGTCATAAAAAGACTACTAAAACCAGTCAAATCCACTGACACAGTCATGAAAGAACAAAAACACCACTGACACCAATAATAATCCACTGACACATTACAAAAACATCCCTGACACCCGGCCTCATGTAAACACAAAAGCACCACTGACACTGTCATGAAAAAATATAACACCACTGACACCATCAAAAAACACCACTAAAACCAATAAAATTCACAGACGTATTACAAAAACACCACTGACACCATCATGAAAGCACAAAAACACCACTGACACCATCATGAAAGCACAAAAACACCACTGACACCATCATGAAAGCACAAAAACACCACTGACACCATCATGAAAGCACAAAAACACCACTGACACCATCATGAAAGCTCAAAAACACCACTGACACCAATAAAAACACCATCATGACAGAACAAAAACAGCACTGACGCCGTTATGAAAACAATAACACCACTGATACGTTACAAAAACACCACTGACACCATACTAACAACACAAAATCAGCAGTGCCAAACACGAAAACAGCACTGACACGGCACAAAAACACCAGCGCGACCCTCGCGAAAGCCCAAACCCGCACCACTGACACTGACAGCATCATGGCTTCATCTCATCAACACTCACTTGAGTCCTAACCCGTGTAGATGTTGTCCGATGAGCCTGATCACGTCCTCGTCGCTCTGGGACAGTCTCTTCTTCTTCTTCACGCTGCTGTCCGGCTCCGGGCTCTCGGTGGACGGCAGCCCGTTATTCGCGGAGGGCATCAGCCCGTTTGAGTGCACGGCTCCCGCGACGGACGACGAGGACTCCCCGTTCCTGCAAGACATCTGCGGCTCCGGCTCCTGGCCTCCCGTCCCGTTGGCCTGCATGTTATTAACCGCGTTTGCAGAGGCGGATCTGCGCGACTGCGAGCTGTTGTTGAGGCGGATGGCCGAGTGCTGGTGGGGGGTTGGGAGAGACGCCGCAGAGAGGCCCGTGATTCCGGTAACAGAAGCCCCGCTCTCTCCTGCTCCCTCCGCCGCCGAGACTCGGCTTTTCTTCCGCGGGGGCGGCGAAGCTCCGCCGGTGTCCGAGTCGGAGGAAGAGGCAGCGGAGGCCAGAGTTTTCCTCGCCGACAATGTCAGAGTCGAGATGCCTCACGGGCTTTTAATAATACCAGCGCGATTACAGACACGGAAGCCGCTCTCTCGCTCGCTCGCTGCTCTTGTTATTGTTTGTCACTGAACAGCTGCAAGTCCATTATGGACGTCGGAGCGCGATGACGTCACAGGAAGCGCCGCAACAACCTTGAACTCGCTCTTTTTGTTATTAGGAAAATTAAACGTCAAACTGAAATGATTGAAAATCAAACTAAATGGACTTACTCAAAACCCAAGTTCGCTCATTTTAAAGCAGCCTTTAAAATGTATTTAGAGTCTATAAAGTTTTTAAAAGATCGAAAAGCCCAAAGAACTGTAGCTCTGCTAAATGAATGTAACATAAGTTATATGTTTGTGATGCCCTTTTTTTACGTTTCTTTTGTGTTGTTTCTTTTTATTTAAATAATTGCTGTGTTTCAAGTTTTACTTACAAAATGTGAAAATGTATAAAAGAAATGTGTCAAGAACTTGATATTGAATTCTGTTTTGAATTTTAAAAAGTTCAATAAACTTAAATAATTTTAATGTGTTGCTTGCTGAAGTACAACATCACTTTGGGACTATCTTTGACTCTTGTAACAAGAAGGCTTTAAAAATAATGGAAATATGTCAGTCTTTTAATCTTTTCTGATTAGTTATCCGTCTCTTGTATCTTTTTTCTCTCTCGTTTATTTGTTTTACATTGTGACTGTTTCCTTCTTTGTTTATATAATGTTCTAAAAAAAAAAACACCCCATAAAAGCCACACTGGACTTGTGTCCAGTCTGTCACAACAATATGTTAATGAATGCAGAAAATACAGAGTTGACTTGTTTATTATACACAGTTTGTGTATATAATGTTTGTTTAGAAATGAATGCAGAAAATACAGACTCGACATGTTTATAATACACATGAACAACAATACTCCCCTTGTCAACAGAATACAGAGGAAAATAAGTTAAAAATAGCTTTTCAAATAACTTGAAAAATATAAGAAAGATGGGAGAGAAAAAAAAAAAAATAACATGCGGCCAAGAAATGAGTTTATACATAGCAAATTGAAGTACATGATTTCTTACTGAGGATTAAATGGTGTTGAAATAGTTTTTAAATTCTTTTAAAAATGGTTTGTTTTTGGTAAACCTTGAATTTTTGGAAATAAAATTGGCAAAGAATATAAATTAAATTTATAACAAACCAAGCATTGTCTTCAGATTCATAGTGTCCTAAAGTAAGTATTTAAAAATTATGGATACATCTCTCATAGGATAATATCATTAATAAATGTGTCAAGACTTTTCCAAAGTTGTTCAGTAGTCCGTAACAATAATGTGGCACCATAGTACAGCAATGCTGATATTTCCTGAATGAGAAAACAACACCATGAACTGGCATTACAACAATATTAACATCTGGGGGGAGTGGACTTAGAAAAGATTTGCGTTATCAATTGTATCCAGAAATACTACTGTACCAAATGATTACCTGGTACCACGTTATTTACAGTACTCGTATATCCAAAAACAAAAATACCATGGTACTATCGTGTTTGATGTTCAAAAGCATGAAATGTGTATCCTCAAAGCTATTGTAATACCATTTTGGTATGTTTTTGTTATGTGCTCTCCGGCGTGACCTTTACCCCGAGGAGACGGAGTTTAAAGAAATACTCAAATATGGCCAGCAGATTTTTTTAAATGGAAACCAGGGACATTTCCTAATTTAGTGGTCAAAGTATCATTGAAATCTCACTTGTCATGAAGTAAAGCAACAGGGAGAGTTTTTGTATGTTTTTGAATATATAATGAATAAAAAACATAACAATAATTATTATGATGTTTGCGGGGTAACCTAAACCCTATCTGTTTTTAATACAAATCACCAAAATCACATGAAAAACACTAGGAAAAAAATAATAAACAGTAACCATTGCAAATAGCAGAGATATAATGTGATAACAATGCTATGGCTGTGTCCGAAATCGTCCCCTATACCCTTAAATAGGGCAATATTTGAGGGTGTAGTGGTGTCCGAAACCAGTGGGCAAAATCGAGTTCACTTATTCAATCCCACAATGCACCGCAAAAACAAGTGTACAACTGATGTTCGCTCAACCACATCATAGTGTTGGGGAAAGTTTCTTTTAAAAGTAATGCATTACAATATTTTTTTGCAGATTCTAATATAGAAATGCAGATTCACGCCTGTACAGTAGAGGGCGCCGCTCAAACAAGCCTTTCAGCTGTGCTGCCAAGAGAAGAAAGTTCAACACTTTAACTTTAGCAAGAAAAAAAAGTGATGTTTATCTAAAGTCATCTTTGCTTATTAATATGGTTGAATTGGATCATCGAAGGTCAGCAGCAAAGACATTGGTTAATAAAGTGAGATTAAATACATAAAGTATATTTGTGTAATACACATTTAATTGTTGCAGGTTTGCATTGAACTGTTTTTATTTATTTTGAGGAATACTGAGTGTTCTGTGCAAGTGAGATGAGTAAATGCTCACATTTAGTCTAGATCTACAATAGTCAGCATGTTCACAGCGCACACACTTGTGCACTTACACATGATTCTCTCAATATGGCAACAGGAGAGCTGTCAGTCAATAAATTGGAAAAGAAAGTAACTTGCGTCACTTATTTGAAAAAGTAACTCAGATATGTTGTTGAAAATGTAAAAGTAATGCAGTACTTTGTTAGTTACGCGAAAAAAGTAATTTGATTACGTAACTCGTTTTCCTTCACTCCCTCAAGAGAATTATATTAGTGGAGTGATTGTACAGTACTTACTTTAGGGCCAGGGTTTGCTTTAGGGTTAGTTGCGTGTAATTATGGCTAATTTAGTTACTACAGCATGTAACGTGTAACAAGAACAATGTAAAATAAAGTGTTACCTGGTAAAACAACATAAATACGAATATATGATAAATAAACCTGTACTTTTATTTTTTTAAACATTTTCAAATTGTATTTAATATTTTCATTTTCAGAAATGATGAATATAGCCTACTGTGTAAGGTCTTTACAAACTATTTAATGTTAGTGTACATTTGTGCTTTTGGATGCTGTGCTGGCCAGGCTTTTTGCAGTGAATTTGGACAGGACAGGACACAGGACTTTAAGGTTCTCCATTTAAGACAATTTAAGGTCTTAGCTGGTCTTCCAGGACAGTCCTATAATGTAATAACACCTGTAATTACACTGTTGACCCTTCTCTTACACCATAACCCACCCTTAAACCTGCCCACACCACTAAACCTGTCCCTAACCGGACCCCTATCCCACCTCAATAGCAGCACGAGGGGTTTTTTAATACAGCAACACAACCAGTACATTGTATATACATTCTTTTTATGTAAGTACATAAATAAACGTAATATAAAGTGTAACCAGTGCCTAAAACTCCTTTAAAACCAGACCAGCAAACCACCTAGGCTGCATGTAATGTGGTATATTGAGGGAGTAAAGCAAACAAAGATAATTAACCATTTGCCCTTACAAGAAACAGTTATCGTTGTGAAACATTCATCAGTATCAGATTTCCTCGAAACAGCAGAACTTTCGAGTGTTATCTTATTTTATCGATTACAGTGTTGTAATACCATGTGACCAAAATTTTATTGTAGAACCAATTATTGGAGTAGCTCTGGTATTTGGTGAACCATTTTATCGAATAATGAAAAGTATTTGTAAAATTGAAAATCACAGTAGGAAGAGTTATTATTATTTTTTTAATCCAAAGAAGGTTCTTTGTACCATTTCAATTAAACACATAAAAGGTTCAAATAATCAATCTCACACAGCATCAGGTAACAGATCATTCAAAGTGCCTTTTTATTCCATATCGAAGGATAATTCAAAAATATCAAATTTTAGTCTGGTATCAAACCACAGAGATCGGCCACAATGTCATGCCTTCATAAACCATATGAACATATCAAAGTCGAAATCCGATGTGACTTCTGCTTGCCGACACAGAAGGTCTCTGACACTGGTAATAAATGAACTGTTTGGCCAGTTTTTAAGACACACCGTTCCATCGTTCGGTCTCTTTTCACAATCCTCTTTAACTACAACTTTTACGTCTTAATATAAAAATATGACTTGCTGGGAGAGGAGGGCTCTTTTTAAAACTGTACTGGAGAGCAGAATGGCGTAAAAGAATAAAACTATTGCACATTCATCTAATCTTTGAGGAAAGACACCATGGGGAATATATTCTGAATTAAGAAACATTCATCCCTGCAATACTGCCATGAATGTGGTGCAACAAACCCGTTCACAGTGATACTCCTACACCCCTGCGTCCTCAGAGTACCACAATCTGACGCACATAGTGGCTTGTATTTGGCACGTGAGGAACACTTTATGGATAAGTGGGGTCTAAAAGTCTGAGACCACCAGTAAAAGTGCTTGCTTTTATTTGTAGAACAAATTTAATATAGTTTTTACAATATTAAATATACTTGTAGTTAGTGTTGTTTAAGGATCTTCCTACGAGTCCACACTTTTCTGAGGTAATGCCGCTTTGATTGTTGGGTAGAAGTCTGGTAAAAATGCGCATTAAGGGGGCGAATATCAGCAGCAAAGATTTCAATTTGCTGTAAAGCAAATATTTTTTTTGGCATAACTATAAATATATATTTGGCAAAACAACTTGGACTCTAAAATTGCTGCAAAAATAAAAGCCATATCTCTACCCAGACAGCAACATAGTGTCGGTCCAGATCTGGTACGAGTTGAAATCACATGTGGCCCGGATCTGGGTTTTGATCCAGATTTCGTCTTTGGGAATTGATTGGATCGTAGGAAGTTGCTAACTCAATGGAGGGAGATCTGAATGTGAGATTGCAGTGATGTTTGGATGATGTTTTGTCTCACTCTCCGAGATACGCGTCATGAAGAGAGCATACGCCATTTCAGGCGAACGAGGGCATAACAAAATTATGATGTGCACAAATAAATCATTTATAATAGCACTGCAACATTCTGTAAAAAAAATGTTGTCAATTTTGATTTCATGGTGACATTAAACGCAATGTCCAATTTCAAGACGGTTTTACAGGACAAATTTTGAGTGTTTAAACTTTCGAATGATACCCAATTCATGATGACTGCTAAAATATCTGATAGGGGGAAAAGGCAATTAAAAAAAGAGTGCCAAGTCTCCTAGTCTGTTAACAGGCTATGTATTATAGAATTATAAAAAAATAAAAAAAATAATCCTAGAACTCTATTCCAGGGTTGAACTGAATAAAACCCATGATTTGATGTGGCCTCAGACTTTAGAACCCCATGTTTATCCATTATAAATTCAACAAATAAAGAAAAGGTGACTAGAGACTATAGAAATGCATGTCTACACACACACACGCTATGCAAAGGCAGTCAGTATGCTTTCCTACGCAGGCATTCAGAGTAGCTTTTCAATTGCAAACAACATTCAGTTATCTGGACATGTCAGGGTAATCTTTAAATAATAAAGGATTAAATAATAAAAGGATTTCAAATGAAAGAACAACAAAAATAGGTTCCTTTGAGCAGCGCATTGTGTAATATACAGTAGAGTTCATTGTATTCTGTGCGGTATGAGTTTAAAAACAACCTCCTCTCAAACTGTTTATCACTTCAGCAGCCTATTAAAATCATTCAACTTTTGTTTCATTCATTCGTGGCTGTGCACACTTTCAAAACGTATATTTTATAGTACTTCTCTTATATAAACAGACAGTCTGTCTCATTTCCCGCCAAAATTTCTTTCCTCAGGCTAATAAATAGAGAAAACACATTTGAAAGTACTAATTACTGGAGCACATGTACTCGGCAGAAGAGGTATGACGTGAGGTTTGCGCGAGCAAGTTTGAAGAGTACGACAGTGTGTGTTTGTGTGTGTGTGCGTGTTGGTCAAGAGCTGTCCACCACTTGGTGCGGTAGGGTGACAAAAGAGCCGTTAATGAAGGAGCCTTGTTTTTCACGTCCCTTTAAGAAATAGGTGAGCAGCTCTCCTTTCCCCTTGACAAATATCGGTCCCCTCCTCACGAAGCGGAAGCCGTAGTCCTTCAGGATGCAGTAGCAGTCCTCCACCACCTGGGGGGAGCAGAGCGTGTTTAGGGTTAAAGTTAGGGTTAGTAACACTCAGTAATGAGTCTTAAGTTACAACCCGGAAATAAGTTCACATTTTTATTCCAACTTCAGGTTCTATTATAATGAAGTCAAGGTTTTGATAGATATTGTCATGTTTTATTCTACAACATAAAATACATCCCCCTAGTAATTATTAAAGTTTTTATATGTCTTGAAAAAAAATCGACTACAAGACAATAAAGCTTGTTTTGTTTTACATTTCTGTTCATTTAAAGGTTCTGTCCTCATTTACTCACCCTCATGTTGTTCCAAACTCATAAGACTTTCATTCGTCTTTGAAGTACAAATTAAGATATTTCAATGAAATCTGAGAGATTTCTGTCTCTCCATTGACAGTCTACGCAACTACCACTTTGTATGCTTCAAAAAGTTCATAAAGAGATTTAATTTGGGCTTTTATTGACATTAAAACATTGATCAGTGAACATAAACAGAAGCTCAACCGTACTTGATTGATGGGGAAGAACAAACCTCGTTGGTTCTTGAAGAAGCTCAAACGTGCTGCGTAACACGAGAAGGAACCTCGTTGGTTCTTGAAGAAGCTCAAACGTGCTGCGTAACACGAGAACGAACCTCATTGGTTCTTGCTGAAGCTCAAACGTGCTGCGAAACACGAGAATGAACCTCATTGGTTCTTGCTGAAGCTCAAACGTGCTGCGTAACACGAGAACGAACCTCATTGGTTCTTGAAGAAGCTCAAACGTGCTGCGTAACACGAGAACGAACCTCATTGGTTCTTGAAGAAGCTCAAACGTGCTGCGTAACACGAGAACGAACCTCATTGGTTCTTGAAGAAGCTCAAACGTGCTGCGTAACACGAGAACAAACCTCATTGGTTCTTGAAGAAGCTCAAACGTGCTGCGTAACACGAGAATGAACCTCATTGGTTCTTGAAGAAGCTCAAACGTGCTGTGTAACACGAGAATAAACCTCATTGGTTCTTGCTGAAGCTCAAACGTGCTGCGTAACACGAGAATGAACCTCATTGGTTCTTGAAGAAGCTCAAACATGCTGCGTAACACAAGAACGAACCTCATTGGTTCTTGAAGAAGCTCAAACGTGCTGTGTAACACGAGAATAAACCTCATTGGTTCTTGCTGAAGCTCAAACGTGCTGTGTAACACGAGAATAAACCTTATTGGTTCTTGCTGAAGCTCAAACGTGCTGCGTAACACGAGAATAAACCTCATTGGTTCTTGCTGAAGCTCAAACGTGCTGCGTAACACGAGAATAAACCTCATTGGTTCTTGAAGAAGCTCAAACGTGCTGCGTAACACGAGAATAAACCTCATTGGTTCTTGAAGAAGCTCAAACGTGCTGCGTAACACGAGAATAAACCTCATTGGTTCTTGCTGAAGCTCAAACGTGCTGTGTAACACGAGAATAAACCTCATTGGTTCTTGCTGAAGCTCAAACGTGCTGTGTAACACGAGAATAAACCTCATTGGTTCTTGCTGAAGCTCAAACGTGCTGCGTAACACAAGAACGAACCTTATTGGTTCTTGCTGAAGCTCAAACGTGCTGTGTAACACGAGAATAAACCTCATTGGTTCTTGCTGAAGCTCAAACGTGCTGCGTAACACGAGAATAAACCTCATTGGTTCTTGCTGAAGCTCAAACGTGCTGCGTAACACGAGAATAAACCTTATTGGTTCTTGCTGAAGCTCAAACGTGCTGCGTAACACGAGAATAAACCTCATTGGTTCTTGAAGAAGCTCAAACGTGCTGCGTAACACGAGAATAAACCTCATTGGTTCTTGCTGAAGCTCAAACGTGCTGCGTAACACGAGAATAAACCTCATTGGTTCTTGCTGAAGCTCAAACGTGCTGCGTAACACAAGAACGAACCTCATTGGTTCTTGAAGAAGCTCAAACGTGCTGCGTAACACAAGAACGAACCTCATTGGTTCTTGAAGAAGCTCAAACGTGCTGCGTAACACAAGAATGAACCTCATTGGTTCTTGCTGAAGCTCAAACGTGCTTCGTAACACAAGAACGAACCTCATTGGTTCTTGGAGAAGCTCAAACGTGCTGCGTAACACGAGAATGAACCTCATTGGTTCTTGAAGAAGCTCAAACGTGCTGTGTAACACGAGAATGAACCTCATTGGTTCTTGAAGAAGCTCAAACGTGCTGCGAAACATGAGAATGAACCTCATTGGTTATTGAAGAAGCTCAAATGTGCTGTGTAACACGAGAACAGACCTCATTGGTTATTGCTAAAGCTCAAACGTGCTGCATAACACGAGAACAAACCTCATTGGTTCTTGAAGAAGCTCAAACGTGCTGCGTAACACGAGAATGAACCTCATTGATTCTTGCTGAAGCTCAAACGTGCTGCGTAACACGAGAATGAACCTCATTGGTTCTTGAAGAAGCTCAAACGTGCTGCGTAACACGAGAATGAACCTCATTGGTTCTTGAAGAGGCTCAAACGTGTTGCGTAACACGAGAATGAACCTCATTGGTTCTTGCTGAAGCTCAAACGTGCAGCGTAACACGAGAATGAACCTCATTGGTTATTGCTGAAACTCAAACGTGCTGTGTAACACGAGAACAAACCTCATTGGTTCTTGAAGAAGCTCAAACGTGCTGCGTAACACGAGAATGAACCTCATTGGTTCTTGAAGAAGCTCAAACGTGCTGCGTAACACAAGAACAAACCTCATTGGTTCTTGAAGAAGCTCAAACGTGCTGCGTAACACGAGAATAAACCTCATTGGTTCTTGAAGAAGCTCAAACGTGCTGCGTAACACGAGAACAAACCTCATTGGTTCTTGAAGAAGCTCAAACGTGCTGCGTAACACGAGAATAAACCTCATTGGTTCTTGAAGAAGCTCAAACGTGCTGTGTAACACGAGAACAAACCTCATTGGTTCTTGAAGAAGCTCAAACGTGCTGCGTAACACGAGAACAAACCTCATTGGTTCTTGAAGAAGCTCAAACGTGCTGCGTAACACGAGAATAAACCTCATTGGTTCTTGCTGAAGCTCAAACGTGCTGTGTAACACGAGAACAAACCTCATTGGTTCTTGAAGAAGCTCAAACGTGCTGCGTAACACGAGAATAAACCTCATTGGTTCTTGCTGAAGCTCAAACGTGCTGTGTAACACGAGAACAAACCTCATTGGTTCTTGAAGAAGCTCAAACGTGCTGCGTAACACGAGAACAAACCTCATTGGTTCTTGAAGAAGCTCAAACGTGCTGCGTAACACGAGAATGAACCTCATTGGTTCTTGAAGAAGCTCAAACGTGCTGCGTAACACGCGAATGAACCTCATTGGTTCTTGAAGAAGCTCAAACGTGCTGCGAAACACGAGAATAAACCTCATTGGTTCTTGCTAAAGCTCAAACGAGCTGCGTAACACTAGAACAAACCTCATTGATTCTTGCTGAAGCTCAAACGTCCTGTGTAACACGAGAATAAACCTCATTGGTTCTTGAAGAAGCTCAAACGTGCTGCGTAACACGAGAATGAACCTCATTGGTTCTTGAAGAGGCTCAAACGTGCTGCGTAACACGAGAACAAACCTCATTGGTTCTTGCTGAAGCTCAAATGTGCTGCGTAACACGAGAATGAACCTCATTGGTTCTTGCTGAAGCTCAAACGTGCTGCGTAACACGAGAACAAACCTCATTGGTTCTTGCTGAAGCTCAAACGTGCAGCGTAACATGAGAACAAACCTCATTGGTTCTTGCTGAAGCTCAAACGTGCTGCGTAACACGAGAACAAACCTCATTGGTTCTTGCTGAAGCTCAAACGTGCAGCGTAACACGAGAATGAACCTCATTGGTTATTGCTGAAACTCAAACGTGCTGTGTAACACGAGAACAAACCTCATTGGTTCTTGAAGAAGCTCAACCGTGCTGCGTAACACGAGAACAAACCTCATTGGTTCTTGAAGAAGCTCAAACGTGCTGCGTAACACGAGAATGAACCTCATTGGTTCTTGAAGAAGCTCAAACGTGCTGTGTAACACGAGAATAAACCTCATTGGTTCTTGAAGAAGCTCAAACGTGCTGCGTAACACGAGAATGAACCTCATTGGTTCTTGAAGAAGCTCAAACGTGCTGTGTAACACGAGAATAAACCTCATTGGTTCTTGAAGAAGCTCAAACGTGCTGCGTAACACGAGAACAAACCTCATTGGTTCTTGAAGAAGCTCAAACGTGCTGCGTAACACGAGAATAAACCTCATTGGTTCTTGCTGAAGCTCAAACGTGCTGTGTAACACGAGAACAAACCTCATTGGTTCTTGAAGAAGCTCAAACGTGCTGCGTAACACGAGAACAAACCTCATTGGTTCTTGAAGAAGCTCAAACGTGCTGCGTAACACGAGAATGAACCTCATTGGTTCTTGAAGAAGCTCAAACGTGCTGTGTAACACTAAAATGAACCTCATTGGTTCTTGAAGAAGCTCAAACATGCTGCGTAACACGAGAACAAACCTCATTGGTTCTTGAAGAAGCTCAAACGTGCTGCGTAACACGAGAATGAACCTCATTGGTTCTTGAAGAAGCTCAAACGTGCTGCGTAACACGAGAACAAACCTCATTGGTTCTTGAAGAAGCTCAAACGTGCTGCGTAACACGAGAATAAACCTCATTGGTTCTTGCTGAAGCTCAAACGTGCTGTGTAACACGAGAACAAACCTCATTGGTTCTTGAAGAAGCTCAAACGTGCTGCGTAACACGAGAACAAACCTCATTGGTTCTTGAAGAAGCTCAAACGTGCTGCGTAACACGAGAATGAACCTCATTGGTTCTTGAAGAAGCTCAAACGTGCTGCGTAACACGAGAACAAACCTCATTGGTTCTTGAAGAAGCTCAAACATGCTGCGTAACACGAGAACAAACCTCATTGGTTCTTGAAGAAGCTCAAACGTGCTGCGTAACACGAGAATGAACCTCATTGGTTCTTGAAGAAGCTCAAACGTGCTGCGAAACACGAGAATGAACCTCATTGGTTCTTGAAGAAGCTCAAACGTGCTGCGTAACACGAGAATGAACCTCATTGGTTCTTGAAGAAGCTCAAACGTGCTGCGAAACACGAGAATGAACCTCATTGGTTCTTGAAGAAGCTCAAACGTGCTGCGTAACACGAGAATGAACCTCATTGGTTCTTGAAGAAGCTCAAACGTGCTGCGTAACACGAGAATGAACCTCATTGGTTCTTGAAGAAGCTCAAACGTGCTGCGTAACACGAGAACAAACCTCATTGGTTCTTGAAGAAGCTTAAACGTGCTGCGTAACACGAGAATGAACCTCATTGGTTCTTGAAGAAGCTCAAACGTGCTGCGTAACACGAGAACAAACCTCATTGGTTCTTGAAGAAGCTCAAACGTGCTGCGTAACACGAGAACAAACCTCATTGGTTCTTGAAGAAGCTCAAACGTGCTGCGTAACACGAGAACAAACCTCATTGGTTCTTGAAGAAGCTCAACCGTGCTGCGTAACACGAGAACAAACCTCATTGGTTCTTGTAGAAGCTCAAACGTGCTGCGTAACACGAGAATAAACCTCATTGGTTCTTGAAGATGCTCAAACGTGCTGCGTAACACGAGAATGAACCTCATTGGTTCTTGAAGATGCTCAAACGTGCTGCGTAACACGAGAATGAACCTCATTGGTTCTTGAAGAAGCTCAAACGTGCTGCGTAACACGAGAATAAACCTCATTGGTTCTTGAAGAAGCTCAAACGTGCTGTGTAACACGAGAACAAACCTCATTGGTTCTTGAAGAAGCTCAACCGTGCTGCGTAACACGAGAACAAACCTCATTGGTTCTTGTAGAAGCTCAAACGTGCTGCGTAACACGAGAATAAACCTCATTGGTTCTTGAAGATGCTCAAACGTGCTGCGTAACACGAGAATGAACCTCATTGGTTCTTGAAGATGCTCAAACGTGCTGCGTAACACGAGAATGAACCTCATTGGTTCTTGAAGAAGCTCAAACGTGCTGCGTAACACGAGAATAAACCTCATTGGTTCTTGAAGAAGCTCAAACGTGCTGCGTAACACGAGAATAAACCTCATTTGTTCTTGAAGAAGCTCAAACGTGCTGCGTAACACGAGAATAAACCTCATTTGTTCTCGCACAACATTTATTGTCATCAATAGTTGAGCTTCCATTTACCAGATCTGATGTGTGAGGTGATGAATGTTTATGTGAATAAATCCTAAATTCAATCTGTTCATCATATAAAGCGATCCAGTCTCTTTAGAAAATTTGGACTAAACCGCTCGATTCATATGGATTAGTTTTACGATCTCTTTATGAACCTTTTGAAGCATAACAGTGATAGTGAAGTAGACTGTCAATGGAGGGACCGAAATCTCTCAGACTTCATTACAAATATCTTGACTTTTGTTTTAAAGGTGCCCTAGAATGTTTTTTTTTATTATTTTATAATGTTTCCTGGGTTACCCTTATAATGTTAGTATGTTTTTTAGATAAAAAATAATCATAATTTAGAAATAAATGGCATTTTTCCTAGCCTGCTTTTAGCCTCTGATTTGAACACTCTGTTTGAAGGGGCGTGTCTGCTGTGGGATTCAGTGTAACCGCGGCCACTGCTGTGATTGGCTGACATTAGGGCTGTGAATCTTTGGGTAGGCAGCGAATCGATTCGATTCACGATTCATAGGTTTTCGATTCGATTCAAGAACGATTTTTGCAAATTCAGAAAGATTCGATTCAATGCGATTCACATAAAAATTCGATGCGATTCGATTAATTCGATTCGATTCTTAATTTTTTATATGCATTCATAGGATTATTTAAATGCTTGTTAACGTTAGTTCATGTTAGTTTTTAATGAATCTATTATAAAAAATATTTCCAAAGCCTATAAATTAGCATTTGTAAAAATGTAAACCAAGATTTAAAAAGGCTTTAAAAGTATAGTTAGTTCATCATGCTAACTATTTTGTAGGAATGGATACACAACCTTAAAGTGTTCCTGGTACATTAAACATCCTCCATTGTGAGACTAAAAATACCATGAACTTTCCCAACTAAACCTTAACTAGTGTTTCCTCATGGAATAGCTACTCTTGTTCTCTTTATCCGACTGAACATTTTCCTTGTGATTCTGAAAGAAAACGCGCCGGCTGTCTACTTGTGCTATATAACGATTACGAATGCAACTTTAATGCGCATCTGATTGATGGATAAACCACGCGCTCTTATTTCAGTGTAATTAATGTTGTAGTTATTTCATCAGTTCAGTTTAACGACATTAAGTTACATTTCATTCATCATTCATGATTAATCGGAAGCGTGTGCATTTTAGACACCTATTATACGTTTTCTCTTTCCATGTAATAAATGCGCACCCTTGAATAAGTGGGGTTTTACTTTAACTGCTCAGGACGGGTATGATCCATTTCCGTAAAACTTCAGTATCTTATCTTAAAGAAAATAACGGTGACGTTTCCACGCAACGAACGCGTTGTTTCATAGCAGTGACCGCCCAATGATATGGCAGCTTTATCAATGGCTTGCTTTCTCGATAGAGAGCTGTCATCTGCTCATGTGAACACCAATGGCTGTCCTGAGGAGAGCTCAAACATGGACTGCTCAAAAATCTGTAGATGAGAGCTATATGGGACCGAGCGCGAGCGAAATCCAGTGAAAGATGGTAAGAGTGCAGCGAGTATGTGAGAGCTGTGAGGACGCGAAATGACGCCGCACAACGCCTCATTAATTCGCGCATGTAGTCATTTAATGTTTATATATTTTAAAGCACTGAATCGATATAGAATCGCAAATTATTCGATTCTTAGCATTTTAAATCGAATATTGACCGAAATAAACGATTCACGATTCGAAATACATGTTTCAAGATCGATGCATATGCATCGTCAGGATTTGTAATCGATGCATCGAGAAAACGAATGAATCGTTACACCCCTAGCTGACATGCTTGCATATGAAATAGCTACGCATTACATGTGAAACTCTCTCGAATACTTTTACTACTGCTATTATACGTTTTTACTATAACAGCTATCGAGATTAACGAATCGTGAGATGTTTTTAAAGTATTTAGATCTATTCCCATCACATAAAATGTTGCCGTGATGAGCATTGAGCAGATGACGTGTTGATCGCGAGAATTAAGATCTTATCATTGCAAAGCAGTTTCTCCACTCTCTCTGCTTTCACCAATGCAAACACGATGATGTAAATACAGTAAGAGCTTCGTTGTGCAGTAACGTGCGTCATTGATTTCATAACGAGTTTGGCAAGTGTCCAGATAAACTCGCGCTGTGTGGAAAGATTGTTCTTTGATCGCTTTCTGTATATAATTTGTTCACAATTTAAATACGATTATTTTCATCCTACTAAAAGAAACGATGTGAAGCTGATATTTTAGTCACTGGCTTGACTTACTGATGCATAAACAGTATTGAACGATTTTGAGAGAAAGATTACCTGTCTGAACTTGAACAATTACACATCAGAAAGTGTTGCTTGGTAGCTCGATCCGAGGCCAGCTCTGTATTGGCCCAAGTTGAGGAAACAGCTTCGGCTGCGCAGTTCCGCCTGGCATTGAGGGCTGGCATTATGCAAATATTTGGAGGCGTACATATTAATGTTCCCGACTATTGCGTCACAGTCGGTATTGTGTGGAGAACCGACCGTTTTTCAGGGGTGTTTTTCATAAACGTGAATTAAATGAGAACGCGAAAACAGTCCAGTTTGAGATTCACTCTAGGCTATGTCATGTCCATGCACTGAACTCTTGTTATTTGACTATACCAAGGTAAATTCAATTTTGAATTATAGGTCACCTTTAAAGATGAACAAAATTCTTACGGGTTTGGAACGACTTGAGGGTGAGTAAATTATTCATTTTTGGGTGAACCTACACTTTAAACAGTATTATTTTAATGATCGGATTACATATGACAAATTCAGTCTGTTGCATTGCTCCTTTGAGTCCCTGATGCAGAATAGTTGAACAAAATGTAGGAAGTGTGTGTCAAGATCATTAATACAATGTGAAACCACTCACCTGGATGTTTCCCATCACCCCTGTGGACTCCATGCGACTGGCGACATTCACAGTGTTTCCCCAGATGTCAAAATGAGGTTTACGGGCACCAATAACACCAGCTAAAACGCCCCCTTTATTCAACCCTGTGGAGAAAAGATTTCATAATGCACACAGCAAAACATTCAGCATAATCGTTGTCATTTGGCCAATACTGGCCAAAAGTGATGTTTAGAAGGGATATTTGTTTTTAATGTCCCTACAAGTTTGATTAAACCATCAAAATATGAGGATTTTTTTTAAATATTGTAAATATGAGGGAAGAACAAAACACTACACTTGGTTAAGGTATTTATCTGACAAAATTATTTGGCAAAAAAGGCAAGATGAGGAAAGGCAAAACAAGGCACAACAACACAATATGCTTAAAAATCTTGAACTAATTTTTAATATTTGAATAAAGAGTAAATATATATATTTTCCTAGGCCACTTTAGCCACTACTGTAGATGGACGTCAGCCCACTAACCGATGCGAAGCATGAAGTTATTGAAGGACTGGTAGTTGATGTTCATCAACGTGACTTTCATGGCCAGAGCAAAATCAGCAAGATCTGCCAAGTGCTGCCACCGTTCCCTGTCTGAAACTTCTTCTTTCTGTTGGGAAGGACACAAAAAATCCTTTTTACCATTGTTATCAGCACTAGATGGGTATATTGCTTCTAGAAAGATCCCATCTGCACCTCCTTTACCTTCATGCAAGCATAACCGTTGGTGTTATTGTCTGGAGTGACTCCTGATGCTGCCATGTAGGTGCTGCCAATAGTCTTGATCTTGGTTATAAAGCGAAACTGTGGCTCATCCAAAAGCTAAAGAGCACAAAAGCAAACAAGTAATGGTATAAAATCTCTACTTCTAATTATAATTGGAAACAAGCGGGTGAAATTTAAACTGTAAAAAAAAAACACTTCTTACACTATCAAAGTCAGAAATGATTTCATTGAGGAACCTCAGACACTCAATCCCGCCGTTGTTGATGCTTTCCTCCGTATAGAAATCAGAGAAGTTTGGGATGGAGGCGAACATGACTCCAATCTCATCATAGGATTGGCTGTAGAGCTCCTGAGAAACCAAACCAGAGAAGTTACTTGAGTTAGGCTGCATTTGTGCATGTAAAACATGGAAACTCTCTGAAATGCTTTCGAGATGGATTTAAATCCGATCACTCACTCAAAGTTGGTCTGAGATGCATTACAGACGAAACTAAACAAGTGTAAATGCATTAGAGGCCCTGTTTACACCTGGTATTAAGAAGCATTTTGGTCGATCGGATCATAAGTGGACGACGCTAAATACAGGTATAAATGGGGTCTAAAACGTTGAGTTTGTCCACTTTCGGCCACTTCCAAAGGTTGTCGAAAACGCATTCGACTGGATTGCTTTCGTAGTGTAGATGATCATGTGGTTGAATGCGTTCAAACAGACGGGATTTAAACTCTGTCGACTGAAGACCCAAATTTGGTTTTAAGACGAAAAACGTAACAAGCACAATGTTCTCTCATCATTCCTGATTTCTAACACTCACTCACAGCGTTCTGCAGAGCAGAAACGAAAGCTGATTCTCTCCGTATGTTTCCACTTTTTTTATGAAAGTGCGCAAACTTATTTCGTACATTAGATTGAAAGATCTGAAAAAACATACATTTACCCGTCCCTCGAAGAAATCAGGACAGAAGTGGTTAAAAGTGGACAAAAGAGAGATTAAAACACCAGGTGTAAAGAGGATGGGTTTGCCTCGTCTACTTGTGATCCGATCGACCAAAACGCATCTTAACCCTCATCCTTCCCTCGGGTTATTTTGACCCAGAATTGTTTTTTTGTTATTTTTTATTTAAAAAATTGAGTGTTTATCAGAGGGGTCCAAGACCCAATGACTTTTGTCGCACTTGAACCAAGAATACGCACAAACAATTTTTTTTTTTACGTTTTGTGGTTGAAGTTTAAAAAAGTAACAAATCCTTCCCTCACGGGATCAATTTGACCCCCATAGGAATGAATGGAATGCGAGGAATGCTTCAATACACATAGAAAAACCTAAAAATGCTCAAAATTCAAACTAAAAATGCTAAAACTTTTCCAAAAAATGATCTACATTTGTATCTGAATGCATCCTGAAAAAACTGAGACCCAATGTAAGATATTTTGAGCTGAATTAAAAGGTTTATGCATGAAATTGTGAGTTATTTTGGATTTAAGTTGATGTGAGGAATGTGCTTAAATGACTAAATTATTTATTGATTTATTATTTATTGATTAAATCTAGTAATTTAGCGTTAAATATTATCAAAATGAAATAAAATAAGCTTTCTTAAAAAAAAAAAAAAAAAAGAAGTATAATTTTAGGGCTTTGGGTCATTTTGACCCGCAAGGGAAGGATTTGTTCCAGGACGCGAGAGAAGGATGAGGGCCTTTGATTGTTGAAGCCACATATGTCAATTTTACTCCTCCCAAAATGGTAGAAAACTAAATGTGCGAGATCCTGTTGTCCACAGATATGACCCGCCGCAGATGAGTAACTGAGAATCTCTTCAGCAAGCCCACGCGCAAAAGTTTTAAAGGGATAGTTCACTTTGAAATTAATTTTTGGTATGTTTTAGCTTACCTCAAGGGCATCCAAGATGTTGGTGTCTTTGTTTCCGCAGTAGTTTCAATTTTGATATTTTTAGGTCAAACCGTTCTTGTCTGTCAGTCATATAATGCAGGTCTATGGTCACCACCTCAAAGAGCATGCACAGAGAAGTCCAAATTAAACATGATTTAATGACTCGTAAATGTAAGTACACATTGATGGCCTACGACATGAAACGAGCGGTTTGTGTGAGAAACCGAACAGTATTTATATAGTTTTTACCTCTTGTAACCACAGCCACGTCCAAGTGATCTGAGGGCGCCGGCGCTGCGGTCTGCGCAAGCGCCGGAAGTGATCACTCGCGCGTGTACGTCACTCATTGTTTACACAGAACAGAGATTGTAGGTAAGACGGCTAATTAAAATGGTACTAATTTGCGCTTATCCGGGATGTTTAATCCGTCGTAAAAGAAAACAATTAAAAAAAATAAAACACTTGTATGAGTGACGTACACGCGCGAGTGATCACTTCCGGCGCTTGCGCAGACCGAAGCGCTGGTGCAGTCAGATCACTTGGACGTGGCTGTGTTTACAAGAGGTAAAAACGATATAAATACTGTTCGTTTTCTCACACAAACCGCTCGTTTCGTGTCTTAGGCCATCAATGTGTACTTACATTTACGAGTCATTAAATCATGTTTAATTTGGACTTCTCTGTGCATGCTCTTTGAGGTGGTGACCATAGACCTGCATTATATGACTGACAGACAAGAACGGTTTGACCTAAAAATATCAAAATTGAAACTACTGCGGAAACAAAGACACCTACATCTTGGATGCCCTTGAGGTAAGCTAAAACATACCAAAAATTTATTTCAAAGTGAACTATCCCTTTAAGCTCAACACACACTCATCTTCATTAAAAGTAGTGAGACTAAATGTGCTGATGCCGCTTTCTCTCCTATTGAAATGTGAAATACATTCGTATTGCAGAGACACCTTTATGTGGCCAGGAGTACATGGAACACTTAACAAATCCGATAGCTATGCGATCAGTAAAAAGGCCTGAAGTGGCCAGGTGTAAACAGGCGAGATTCTCACCTCATCCCTCTTCTTGGAGCCCAGGAAATGTCGGGCCACATGATCCGGAAGCATATTAGTGACCAGAGCCTCGTTCCAGCGCCTCATCTCGTACACCTTCTCCTTCTGCTCATGCACTTCAATCTTCCACAGGAACAGTGTGCGTGCAAGCTTCTCCACCTGAGCCACGGGTGAGAACAGACACCGCTCAAATGTCAGGAAGTGACCGCTTATTCAACTTTATATTCATCAAAGAATCCTGGAAAACATCTATCACGGTTTCTACAAAACTATGAAGCAGCACAACTGTTTTCAACATTAATAATAATCAGAAATGTTTCTTGAGCAGCAAATCATCATATTAGAGTGATTTCTGAAGGATCATGTGACACTGAAGACTGGAGTAATGATGATGAAAATACAGCTTTGATCACAGGAATAAATTAGTTTACAATATATTCACAAAGAAAACGATGGAAGCTTGTTTCCACCACAGAATAAAACATTTTAAAAGATTATTGCGACTTTTTATCTCACAATTCTGAGAATTGCAAGTTATAAAGTCAGAATTGCAAGTTTATTTCTCGCAATTCTGACTTTATAACTTGCAATTGTGAGAAATAAAGTCAGAAATGTGAGATAAAATGTCGCAGTTACCTTTTTAATTGCTTATTCTGTGGCGGAAACAAGCTTCCATAGAAAACGTCTCTGGTTACTTACGTAACCTATGTTCTCTGAATAGGGAACGAGACGCTGCGGAAAGCGCAGTGGGATATCCTCTGGATGTGCCGATTGCCTGAAGCCCTATAGAATCACGCCAATTCATTGGCTGATGGCGCTCGCGCAAAGCTGGCTCCGCCCCGACGCTCTTACGTCGTAGCATGATGAATCCGCGCGCGCCATCTTCTCCTCAGATTTCTCTGCCGAAAAGAAAAACTGTCGGCAGCGCGAGGAGCTTGGCAGCGAACGCAGCGTCTCGTTCCCTATTCAGAGAACATAGGTTACGTAAGTAACCAGAGACGTTCTCTTTCATAGGTTCACTCAACGCTGCGGAAAGCGCAGTGGGAACGAAATACCAAACTCGCCAAGCTAAGCGCTGCCATAACTGGTACCAGACCAAATAATAATAACAACCATGACAGGTTCAAGCAGATAGAACCTGGGAACCTGGAGTCATGTCAAGATCTAAATTATAGAACCTCACAAAGGTGTGCGGAGAGGACCAACCTGCCGCCACACAAATGTCTTCCAAGAGGGCCCCTCTAAAGAGAGCTTGAGAGGAAGCCACACTTCTGGTGGAATGTGCTCTGATGCTAAGAGGTGAAGGCAAACCACGCACCTCGTAAGCCAGCGAAATAGCGTCCTTTACCCAGTGGGAAATCCTTTGCTTTGATGCTGCAAGCCCGCGGCGGCCAGCACCAAAACATACCAAGAGCTGGTTTGATTTCCTCCAACCGCCTGAGCGATCTACATACAACTTCAAAGAACGGACCGGGCAGAGCAAGTTAAGTTTCCTTTCTTCCTCAGAGGCAAAAGGAGGAGGGTGGAAAGCGTTAAGGTTAACAACCTGAGAGCGGAACGCCGTGGAAAGAACCTTGGGTACATACCCCGACCTCGGCCTCAAGGTAACCCTAACCAGGCCAGGAGCGAAGTCCAAGCATGACTCACTAATAGAGAGAGCCTGCAAATCCCCCATCCGCTTTAATGAAGATAAAGCTAACAAAAGAGCAACCTTAAGAGTCAGAATCCGCTCAGGGGCTGACTCCAAGGGCTCGAAGGGAGCCTCTGACAAACCCTCCAGGACGACTGACAGGTCCCACGAGGGAACACTAGGGGGGCGAGCCGGTTTTAGGCGCCTAACCCCACGCATGAAGGCCGAAACTAACCTCAGTTTCCCCAAGGGAATCTCATCTGATTCTCTATGAGCGGCAATAGCTGCGACATATACTCTGAGAGTGGTAGCGGCCGCTCCGGAAGCAAACTTTTCCTGCAGGAATTCCAGCACTGTGCCTACTGGACAGTTAACTGGGTTCCTATCATGTGCTAAGCACCATGCCTCGAACACCCTCCACTTGGAGGAATATAGCCTCCTCGTCGAAGGGGCTCTAGCATTCGCAATGGTCTCCTGAACGTCAGTTGGGAGATCAAAGCTTAAAGGTAACGGCCTCTGATAGGCCAAACGTACAGCTTCCAAATGTCGGGGCGAGGATGCCATATCCTGCCCTGAAGCTGGGAAAGCAGGTCCTCCCTGACCGGTATCTCCCAGGGGGAGGATTCTAACAGAGGGATCAGCTCCGAAAACCATGGCTGGGACGGCCAGAATGGGGCTACCAGAAGGAGGCGGACTCCGCTCTCCCTCACTCTGGACAGAACCGCCTGGATCAGCTTGATGGGCGGGAAGGCATAGAGTTTCTGCATCGGCCAAGGGTGGGCGAACGCATCTATCCTCAACGGAGCTGGAGGGCTCAGAGAGAACCAAAGCGGGCATTGGGACGACTCCTGAGATGCAAAGAGGTCCACTTCCGCTTTCCCGAACACCTCCCAGATCAGGGCCACCGTCTGGCGGTTCAACATCCATTCCCCAGACCTGAGCTTCTGCCTCGACAGAAAATCTGCTGCGAGGTTCAGAATCCCTGGGACATGAACTGCTCTCAGAGAGAGGAACTTGTCCTGGGACCACAGGAGAAGGTGACGCGCATGCCTGTCTAGGGTGCGCGATCGTGAACCCCCCTGTCTGTTTACATGGGACACTACTGCCATATTGTCCGTTCTGACAATGACATGGTGTCCTTCGAGGAAAGGGAAAAAGTGGCAAAGAGCCAGGAAGACAGCCCTCAGCTCCAAGCTGTTTATGTGCCACGAGAGGGTCTCGCCAGTCCAAACCCCACACGCTGGCCTGCCCTCGAAAACCGCTCCCCATCCGGTCAGAGAGGCATCCGTCGTAACCATCTGGCGACGGAATACCGCACCCATACCGACTCCTTTCTGAAGGAAGAGGGGGTCCCGCCAGATTGACAGGGCGCGAAAGCAACTGCGCGACACCTTCAATAGGCGAAGGGCTGGCCCCGTGGGCCGAGCCCCTGAGAGCTTCATCCACCACAGAAAAGGTCTCATGTGGAGTAGCCCCAGAGGTAGCACAGGGGAGGCCGCGGCCATAAGGCCCAGAAGTCTGCGGCAGGTGCTCACGGAAACATGCTGGCCTAGTGCAAAACGGGACAGACATGTCACCAGACTGGAAATCCGTGCAGGAGCCAAACGGGCCTGCATAAGAACGGAGTCCATGCGTACCCCCAAGAAAACCGTGTTCTGAGCTGGAGTAAGAACGCTCTTCTCCGTATTCAACCTCAAACCGAGAGACTGAATATGACGGAGGACAATGTCCCTGTGGTGAGTCACCAACTCTCTGGAGTGGGCTAAAAGGAGCCAATCGTCCAGGTAGTTGAGTATATGGATGCCCTGGAGCCGCAGCGGGGCCAGAGCAGCATCCATACACTTTGTGAACGTCCTTGGCGCTAGAGCGAGGCCAAAGGGGAGGACCCTGTACTGGTACGCTTTTTCTCCAAAGGCGAACCTGAGGAACTTCCTGTGTCGCCGTACGACCTGGATGTGGAAATAAGCATCCTTGAGGTCTATCGTCACGAACCAGTCCCCCAGCCGGATATGAGATATGATGGCCTTCAGCGTCAACATTTTGAATTTTCCCTTGTAAAGAGAGAAATTCAACCGGCGAAGATCTAGTATCGGCCGCAGGCCGCCCCCCTTCTTCGGGACCAGGAAGTAACGGCTGTAGAAGCCCTGTTCGACTTCCCCCGAAGGAATCTCTTCTATCGCCCCCTTCAGCAGAAGGGATGAAATCTCCTGCTGTAGTACAGAAGCCTGAGCGGCGCTGTCGACTACAGTAGGAAAGACCCCGTTGAAGCAGGGGGGGTTGCGACAAAACTGAAGCGTGTAGCCGAGCCGAACTGTGCGAAGGATCCAAGGCGATACCCCTGGTAAACGCTCCCATTCTTGAACGAAATGTGATAGAGGGAGAGGAGTGTTGCAGTGCAAGGGACATACCTGAGGTAGGGTGTCGCGCTGGTTCCCATGGGGAGGCGCGGATGACCGTGGAGGAGAGCGCTTGGCGTCCTGACACGTACTGGGGGGTACCACCACCTGGATAGAAGTAACTGGGTCCGCCTGCTCCAGAGGAAAACGAACTGTGCCTCCGAGGAAGCGATTGGCGGGTGTAACGTGCATCGGGAGCGAGGGGAGAAAGCAAGACGCGTCTCCTTCCTCCTGCGCCGGACTGGGTGAAGAGAGTGAAACAGGACCTGCACTTCGAAACACGCTGGGTGGCGAAGGTGACAAGGTTGGATGAGGAGAGCCGGGTGGAGGAGGGCAGAAACGCTTGCGCGGTCTGTCCCAACCTCGTAGATCTGGTGAGGCTCTCCTCCTTCTGACCTGCGGGTCAGGAACGGCTCGAGGAGGCTGGAGCGGCCGATTTGTTGGACTGCTTCAGCTGAAGGCGCTTGTGAGGGCGCTGGCGGGGAAATGGACGACCTCGGGCTCCCCAGACCGTAGTTGGAGGGTGGTGAGCCGGGTCACTCCTGCTAGTAGGGAATTCAGCCCTATGAGCAGAGCGTTCTCGGGTTTGAGAAGGGGAAGGGTTGGAGTCTCTTGGCCCTCTGACCCTCCTGGGCATAAACTGCCTGAACGCAGCCGACTGAGACTTAGCGGCGCGGAACTTCTCAACCACCGTGTTGACCGCCTCCCCGAAAAGACCTGAGAGGGAGATAGGGGCATCCAGGAGGAAACTCTTATCCTTGTCTTGGATCTCCGTGAGATTCAACCAGAGGTGGCGCTCTGCAGCAACCGAGCCCGCCATAGAGCGACCAACAGCCCGAGCAGTGTGTTTGGTGGCTCTTAGGGCCAGATCTGTGGCTTTGCGAAGCTCTTTGACAGCTTCGGGCGTCAGTCCCTCTCCTTCATCCATGTCCTTCAAGACGTCCGCTTGGTAGGCTTGAAGGATGGCCATGGTATGCAGGGCCATGCCTGCTTGACCAGCCGCCATGTAAGACTTCCCAATAAGGGAGGAAGTAGTCCTACAAGCCTTGGAAGGAAGAAGGGGACGCGCCTTCCAGGACGGTGCAGACGACGGGGCGAGGTGGTTGGCCAGCGTGTCCTCGACCGCTGGAATAGCGGAATAACCCTGCTCCACAAAACCCACAAGGTTGGTGAAGTCAGCGGCTGCCGCGTTAGTTAGGCGTGCGGAGAAAGGCTGCTTCCAGGATCTGGAGATCTCGTGATGCAGATCGCTGAAAAAGGGCAGCTTTCTTCGCTCTGGCCTAGAATTAGGGCCACGTAGGAACCTCTCGTCGAGTTAGGACGATTGAGACTCGCGGGGCTCATCAGGCCAGTCAATAGAGAGCTTCTCTGTAGCGCGCGACAGCACGTCAATAAGCTCAGTGTAGGCCGGAGTAGGCCGCGCGTCCTGGCCGCTAGGCGGGATAACGTCATCAGCCAAAGCAGGCCCGAAATCCTCGGAGTCGGAGGCTGCAGTGTAAATCACGTCATCCAGACCGAAAGAAACCGATTCGCGGGCTCCCGGGCTGGGACATAAATAATCATGCGCGAATTCAACCGCGCCGCGTGCGTGCTCGGGAGAGGGAGGGAGAGAAAGGGCGAGGCCCGTCTGCTCATACTCAATATCCTCGAGCTCAACATCCGAGCCCCAGGCCGCGGATCCACGAGAGGCCTCAGCAGTCTCGGGAGCGCGACGGGGGGGAACGAATGACTCCTTCTCAAAAACCGCGAGTCTAGAGCGGAGGGTTTTGAGAAGGAGATTGTCACAAAATTTACATTTCGACAATCCCAATACAGCCTCACGCGCATGCGAAAAACCCATACATTTAACACACTTACTGTGAGGGTCGTCGTTCGAGATAAAACGAACGCATGGCGGAGAGCAGCGTCGATAATCCATGACACTTCACTGTAAGGAGAACAGAGTTCCACTTATACCAGTCGCTGAAGTGTCGAGACGAAAGCTGAAGTTGAATTTGAAGAATTCGGGCTCAGAAAAACCGAACGAAGGGCGAGATGTGACCGCTTCGTGAAGGCAGAGAAATCTGAGGAGAAGATGGCGCGCGCGCGTTCATCATGCTACGACGTAAGAGCGTCGGGGCGGAGCCAGCTTTGCGCGAGCGCCATCAGCCAATGAATTGGCGTGATTCTATAGGGCTTCAGGCAATCGGCACATCCAGAGGATATCCCACTGCGCTTTCCGCAGCGTTGAGTGAACCTATGAAAGAGAACAGCTATTTTAAATTGTAAAAACATTTCCCAATATGACTGTTTTTACTGTATTTTGATCAAATAAACGCAGCCTTGGTGAGACTTTAAATTAATATTTAACACAAAAACAAAATGATGTTATTATTTGCCCAACTTCATGTCATTCCAGATCCATTAGTTTTTTTTCTTCTTCTGTGCAACACAAAAAGTGTATTGTTGATTAATATAATAATGGCAGTAAATGGGAACTGGCATGCCAAGCTCGAAAATTAAAATATAAACGGCATAAAAGTATACCAAAAGTAATTCATATGACTCATAATCTTTATCCCAAGCCCTTTAAAGCCATATGCTATTACATGAGGAATAGCCTTAAAGGGATAATTCACCCAAAAACTTTAATTCTTTAATTATGTTGTATAATTATGTTCTTTAATTATCTGGGGGGTATTCCAGAGAGCAGATTATGTGACATACCTTCTACATACATGTCTTTTAACCATGTGCCATATTTGATTTGATATCTTTGTTATTTACGATTTTCAGTGAATAATAACTAAACGTTTGGTGTGTTTCTCAAATCAAGCGATCGTACGACTTCAGAAAACTTGGAATATAACACGAGTCCTATGGGCGTAACGATATTTTTAAGGTGATTTTACATCATTTTGGTGATTTCATTTCAAGTGAACTATGCCTTTAAGAAATCGTTCGAAAAGAGAGAGAAAGTTAAATCTTACATGTCGGGAGAAGTAGTAGAAGCTGACCATCATGACGAAGATCATCACACTCATCGTGTATTTGGAGGGCACGAGATAAAGTCTGTAAAAAAAAAGAGATAACTTAACCCTGTAAAGCCTGACATGAAATGTAGCCAGGAAATATGTCCAAGTAAGATGATATTTAAATGCTTAGTTTAATGATCAAAGCTCTGTAGTTTTAAAACATATATCTAAATCAATGCAATGCAGTGATGATTGAGAGATGAACAAATAAACTTCCTCAAAAGCCTGATGGATCATATTTGATCTTAATCGACATAATCAAGTAAACCTAAGGTCCAATAATCTTGAAATATTACTAACAATATAAAAGTTATCGAGAAGGCTTTAGTGGGTTAAAAGTGTCTTGTAAGTAACAGCCCATTCCTCTCTGATATTCTAGGATGCTGGCCCACTATATACGGTAGAGTAAACGGTTACACTTTATTTTAAGGTGTCTTTGTTACAGTGTAATTATACATTTAAAGGGTTAGTTCACCCAAAAATGAAAATGATGTCATTAATGACTCTCCCTCATGTCGTTCCAAGCCCGTCAGACCTCCGTTCATCTTCAGAACACAGTTTAAGATATTTTAGATTTAGTCCGAGAGCTTTCTGTCCCTCCATTGTAAATGTATGTACGGTATACTGTCCTTGTCCAGAAAGGAAATAAAGACATCATCAAAGTAGTCCATGTGACATCAGTGGGTTAGTTAGAATGTTTTGAAGCATCGAAAATACATTTTGGTCAGCAGCGGCACTGAAAGCGGATCCACAACAGAACCGGAACACAATACAATGCTGAATAAAGTCCTAGTTTTTGTTATTTTTGGACCAAAATGTATTTTCGATGCTTCAAAACATTCTAGCTAACCCACTGATGTCACATGGACTACTTTGATGATGTCTTTATTTCCTTTCTGGACAAGGACAGTATACCGGACATACATTTTCAATGGAGGGACAGAAAGCTCTCGGACTAAATCTAAAATATCTTAAACTGTGTTCCGAAGATGAACGGAGGTCTTACGGGCTTGGAGCGACATGAGGGTGAGTCATTAATGACATCATTTTCATTTTTGGGTGAACTAACCCTTTAAGTAATGAGTAATAATAATTACCTACATGTATGTATTACTATAGAGTTAGGAATAGGGGTTGGTTTATGTTAAGTAGCATGTAATTATGCATAATTTACTATAGTAACTACATGTAACAAGGACACTTCAATCAATCAAAGTTTGTTCATTTTATCATCCAGTAGGTGAAATACTGACAGTGGTCAGTTCAAGTCCTAATGCAATAGTGACAGTGATACTTGCCTTGAATAAACCCAACTTCTACAGTGATTTGACTCTGACACGCACCTGTATTCCTTAAACCGAGCCAGATCGTAGCGGTCGAAGATGTCCGTCCAGCTGTAGATGTTGACTACACCTGTAGCTCCAGTGATCAGCAGCATGAGCGTGAGCTTGACCATGTGGCTGACCTGCACCAGCATGGTGGTGGCCATGAGAGCCAGGACTGCGACGTAGCTGTAGTATTTGGGATTCTCCGAACAGTTCCTGGCGGGCGCTGAGACTGAAGGGACTGCGGTCGCCTCATTGGTGGAGGGCTGAGGAACCCGACAGCTTAACTACAGAACACATCAGGAGTCAGACGGAGGCACGGTGTTCAATCACATCATCTAAAGGGGATGTGTGGTGTTTTTAGATGTTTAAACATTATGTTTGTGCATTTGTTTGAACTCATTGGTGTTATAAAATGTTGGTGTTTCACTACCGATTTTTAAGATTTTTGAATGTTTGTGAAAGAAGACTCTTCTGCTCACAAAGGCTGCATTTATTTGATCAAAAATACAGTAATATTGTCAATATTATTACAACTGTTTTAAAAATGTATTTTGTGCCTGTGATTTTTATTATTATTAGTTTTGAAAACAGTTGTGATGCCTCATATTTTTGAGGAAACTGTGATGTTTCACTTCAGGATTCTTTGATTAATGGAAAGTTTTGAAGCAGCATTTATTTGAAACTGAAATCTTCTGTAACATTATAAATGTCTTGACTGTCACTTTTGATCAATTTAATGCATCGTTGCTGAGTAAAAGAGTGGTACTTTATATGATCCATGGTATTTTAAAAACAAGTATTTTGAGAGTGCAAAAAGTTGTGGAAAACAAAACAGGCTCTTCAAAAAGGCACATTTCTCTATCGCAATGAAAATTTCATGATTTTAATGTCATTTCATTATTTTACTCTTGCACTATTAAATTAGTTGTTGTTGGTTAAATGTTTGTGTGGAATTTTTTTTTCCTTAGAAGGCAGATGACTATATAGGCAGTGAACAACAAGACAGCTTACTAGGTTTTGGTACAAAGCTATAAACTTGGGTCTTCTCTGACTTGATTTTAACACTTTATATATGTATATACTAGGGGTGGAACGGTACACAGAAGTCACGGTTCGGTTCATACCTCGGTTCAGACATCAAGGTTCGGTACGATTTCGGTACAATGGAGGGAAAAGCAAAACAAAAATGCAGAAGGCATTGTATTTTTTAAATAAGTTTTATTATTAAAGGCATAGAACCAGTTTATTTGTAGTGCACTGACAATAGTTTTATATGATTAGTTTATTAATTAAATTAATAAAAAGACAAAAAGACCTTGCGATATGTTTGGTAATTGAACCTGAATTAATTTAAAATTAATTTGCTATATTTCAGATCAATATATTTGTTTTCCTTAATTTTAATTAACATTATTAATTAACAATGTAACATTATTCTCATCTGAATTACAAATAATTGATTTCTGTATAAAATAATACTACCATTAAAAACACATTCGATTTTCTTTTTTAATCAATGTAGAATGTGTAAGATTAGCGCTCCGAGGACGAGAAATGAAAACCAATGCGATATGACGAATGTCCAAAAGATGGGACCCACAGACTGTTTTGAAATGGAATTGGATAAATATGTTTTGCTTTTAAAACAGTGTGTGTGTGTGATATTTTGGTTGGGTGACAGTTGTAGGTTACAGTTTGACAAGAGTTTACAGTGTGACAAAAGCACAATGTTGTGTTTTATTGCGAGTGTACACAAATATACACACTTTGCAGGTTTAATGATCTGTATGAACAAAATGACGGAGTATGTTTTTTATGGTTCCACTGTTCGATTGCGCCCGCGCCTCTCTCTCTCTCACACACACACACACACAGAGTTCGATCGCGCCCGCGCATCTCTCTCTCTCTCTCTCGCGCGCGCGCACACACATACACACACACACTCCAGCATTGCAATCTTGACATCGCAGCCCATTATGCGGTCACACCAAACGCGAATAGAGCGTCAAATTCGCGTCTAGTTCGACGCTATAGTCCAAAGCGAATAGGACGCGCGTATAAAGCCAACGTTTGAAGTGAACGTGCGTTCAGAGCCGATGGTACAGATTATGTGTCCCTAAAGAACCCGCGCATCTAACAGTAGTTCCGCATTACATTAATTAATTTGGACGCGAGTTTTATTTATTTTTATACCGTGTATTCTCCGTGTAAATTCGTGCACCGAACCGTGACGCCCGTACCGTTTCGGTTCAATACAAATACATGTACCGTTCCACCCCTAGTATATACAGTAGATGGAAACATAATTCAGTATACGGCTTGACATAACTGTTTTGCTCACCAGCCACTGTGGCTTTTGTTTTTCCAAAGTTACTGGCCACTCAGATTTTCATTGGCCACAGTTTTGACATCGATACCATGTGGAAAAACTGCCATATAAATATTTGTAATATTATCTCATAATTTGGCATCAGGTTTATTAGGCTGCTGTCACTTTAACACCGGACGCACGGATCCATTATACTGTTACACATGCGTTTTCTTTCACAACCGTTTACGTTCACTTAAAACATAACTGACTGTGTTCACGTGAATACTCGCCAAGACCGGCATTTTGACATTATTTTGAGTGTATTTGACTGTTTAAGCGCAATAAGAAGCGAAAAATAACTCAATTTAGTCCTGAGAGGGGGCTTTCGGTGCGCACACTTTGGCTGTGAGCACAACATCTGCGGGAATGAGTAACATTATGCGCAATACATACAATCCCACGCAGAAACTCAAGCCTGTAACACCAACAATATTCATCAGGAGGGGAGGCGAGTTTATGTGTAACTCGCTGTCGGAGAGATGAGAGAGCGAGAAAGCAGCTTGTATCGTGTATCTATTCTGCGGGAAATGAGTATTGGACGCGTTTCAGATATTTCAGTATCGATATGTATTGAAAAATCTATATTTGTGACAACACTACATTGCACATTTTTAAAAGACTACAATTAAAAAATGTATATATTATATATAAAACTCAACCAGGCAAGTGTCTAGTAGGAGTGACTGCGTCACACACCACTGCTGAAATACACACACACATTTGGCGGGTGTTAATGTGTCGAGCCCTGTATATGGAAACAATTCATGTATGGATGGAAACATAATTCATGGATGGATGGATAGATGGATGGATACAAAATTCACAGACAGACAGACAGACAGACAGACAGACAGACAGACAGATAGATAGATAGATAGATAGATAGATAGATAGATAGATAGATAGATAGATAGATAGATAGATAGATAGATAGATAGATAGATAGATAGATAGATAGATAGATAGATAGATAGATAGAGAGATAGATAGATAGATAGATATTCATTCATTTGTTTCTCACCATATCCACTATGTCGGCCATTGTGACAATGAAAATGGCTGCCATGGCCCACGTGTTGCGAGCCCAGCGCGTGTGATCAATCCAAGTGGAGAACGACACCAATCTCTTTGGAAAAACCTGAAAGCAAGACGAAAAAGCTACTTACACTCAGAAATCCACACACTAACATCCAGTCATATGAAAAGGTTTTAACCTTGTACGCACATGACCTGTTACCACAGTAAGTGACCAGTAAAGTCAATTGAAAGGCCTGTGATCTAATCACAGTGTGTATGCGTTTACTTCCGCCCTGGGGTGGCTGGATGAACAGTGTTTGTGGAAACAATTGATTTAATCCACAACAACATGATTTTTAAAATCAATACATTTATATGTCCTGGTTGCCTAGTGGATGAGTGTGTGACCGCCTCTCCTTTCAAAATCACATTATCTCTGCGCTCGCTGAACCTGTGTGTGTGTGTGCGGCTGCGAGGGAATCAATACTGGTAACTTTATGTTGACCTAACTAATGAGGATGAATCAAATATACTGGTGCATGCTGGAACAATAACTGGAAGAGGATGAGCCTCAGCAACAGCATTTCACTCATGTAACCCGTCACATTAATATTACATAAGAAGTCGACAAAGATTAGCATTAGATACGGAAAGCTTGTTCAGCAGAACGTGGACCATGACCCCGGAGCCTAATGGAAAGCATAATCATGCACTTTTCAGGAAAATCTCATTACAAAGAAGGAACCTTGACACAAAAGAAAAGGTTTTTTTCAGGAGTGTCCAGATAAGACCCAGTGATTTCATTGGTGTGGCAAAAAAAAAAGAAAAGAAAAAAAGATGCATGTTGACATAAAACGGAAGTTGCAACCAACTTTACAACTCGTGGAATAAGTTTGAGTGACAGCTGTGTGTGATTGGTTAATGGAGGAGTTAGAACAGTAACTCACCCGTGGGAAAATGGCTGCCAGCGAACAGATAGTAAGAATGAGCAGCAAGACTTCTCCCACGGCCAGAGTCACGTAGTTTGCGACCAACCTGTGCAGAGCAAAAGTAGATAGACGGGGGGAATGAAAAGAAGACATCAGAACATTACAGAACACACAGTAATACAGCAATAACAAAAACACAGTGGCATCACACTGGACGTTCCTACCCGAATGCTTTTCAAACCCTCGTGGAAAATTGAGCTTAATCTTTATTAAATGTGCACTTATTCTGTACTTTTAAATCTGAAAACTAGGACACTTAAGTGTACTTAAATGAGCACACTTTCATGAATATGTTTCTTAACACACTTATGGCGCTTTTCCACTGCATGGCCCGGCTCACTTTTGGGGGGTTTTCCACTGTGTTCAGTTCCTACTATCTGTTACTAAATGTTTATTTGTTTGTTTGTTTTTGTCCGGACCAAACGAACCGAACTAGAATTATGAACACACCCTTATGTACACTTTCAAAAAGTGCACTTGTAATGTCAAATTAAAAGTCTTACTTTAAAGTACTGTCACAGTCATGTTTAGTTCCTCTGTCTTGTTTAGTTGTAAGCTGTGTCTGAAATCGCCCTCTATACCCTCATTCACTAATCCCTACATCACTCCACTAGAGGTGTAACGATACACGTATTCGTATTGAACCAGGGCCGGATTAACCATTAGGGCAACTGGTCACTTGCCCAGGGGCACATGACATCTAAGGGGCCCTGCGCACCGTCAAATATTATGTTAGATCACGTTATAAACGCAGTCCTCACTTTCCTAATTATATGCATATTTTTGCAACCCATTCGATCAAAATATAATGTTAAATCGCGTCAAAAACAGCGTCTGTATTCCTGCGCAGTGAGCGAGAGCGAGCTATCATGTCGACTCGCGTCGCGTGACTTGACGCTCTGAAATTTGAAGTGATGGAGAAGCAGTTGCATACGGTCGCCTAACATAAAGGTCTCGACTGTTTAGCGTTATATTTTGCCAACGAAGTCAAATTGAAACTGTGATATTGCTTCGTGCCGTTATAAAACAGCAAAAGACTTTAAGTAGCCTATAGGCATTCTGTTTGTGCTGCGTGATTTAAATAGAAGTGCGCACTTTGCTCACGCGATCAGCATGGTGATCTGGTGTTTTCTCCAAAATGAAAGCTCAAGGGTTTATTTCTGGCAATTAAAGAAATTAGGACAAAAGTATTGTACTTTTCCTATACTGTGTAATGTAATGCAAAATACTTTTAGGCTACATTTATAGGAGGTATATGATTTTACGTCATAGGAATAATTATATAAATCATTATTATAATAATTGTTTGGCATCCTAAAACACCAGTGATAATGTAATGTAGACTGAGACTCTATATCATAACTAAAAAGATGTTTGAGCCCTCTTTAATGTCCAGGTACAAGTCAATGCTTTTTCTTTGTTCAATGTGCACAGTTCATGGGTTAAAGCTGGTTGAAGCTCTTAATTGTGAGCTCTCAAAGTGCACCAGATTGATGCATTTAACCTTAAAATGTACAAAATTTTCTTGCGGGGGAGCATGCCCCCCAACCCCCCTAGAGGGATAGAGTTCCACCCAACATAGTTTTATAAAATCCTATGGGAAACACAGATCATTTATGAAGTAATATGTACAACAAAGTTCCTTTTAAGTCAGTAATAAAAAATGTCCTTGGACAAACTACATTTGGCCTGCCTAAGGGGGGGCCTACAAGACATTGTGCCCAGGGCCCTCTGAATTCTTAATCCGGCCCTGTATTGAACCGTTCGGTACGAGGCTTTCGGTTCGGTTTTCGGTACGCATTTTTGAACCGAACGGTTCGTTGGACCATTTTTCCTGCCGACCAAAATTTCGTTATTTCAAATGTAGGCGCGTCGCGTGTGGCAAGCGCGCGGACCGTTTATCAGTGTGGACCAATGCAGCGCGAGCCGATCTTCATCATCAGCACTGTTACTACACAGCCAAATCCAGTAAAGAAAGCATTCGCCACAGAAGTAATAACATCGCTGCGAGATCTAGTGAGAAACATTCACATTTCTCCGCTATTAACGGATCAAACAGCGCTGACGTGGAAACCAGGAAGAAACATTGTGCCATGAATGAACTATCCAGTGTCCACAGATCAGCAACATTCACCATGGGTTTACTGTAGTAACACTACTAACTGTAACCATGGCAGGAATAGTAGGCTATAATGCTTTCAAGTAACATTACGTCGGTTTTATTTTGACATTATGAATACAATTGCCGCCCTCAAATGTTAATCTGAACTAAAATAAACCTTTGTTTATAACTACTACAATATTACATTTCATTTTGTCCAAGGAGCTGTTTTGTTTTATAAGCTCCTAAGAAAAGTCAAGTATAGCTCCATCATTGCTCAAAGTTAAAAAATATCATACTTTATGATGTAAGTTTTAATAAAAATGTAATTAAAAAAAATTAAATCAAGGAAATTTCTCTGGCATCTCTTTCTTTTTGCTGCATCGGAAACGTAACGAACCGTGACAAGTGTATCGTATCGAACCGAACCGTGAATTGTGTGAACCGTTACACCCCTACACTCCACCAATATAGTTCACTTGAGGGAGTGAAGGAAAACGAGTGAGTGAATTCGGACACCGGAAGCGCTGTCGCTTTTGCACAGTTTGTGACGTTTAAAGGTCCTTTCACACTGGGGGCCCTATCTTGCACTCGGCGCAAATGACTTTGTACACTGACGCATGTATCGTTCCTATTTTGCACCCGCGCAAAGCGGGCTTTTCCCTCCACAGACGCACGTCGGTTAACTAAGAAATACACTTGCGCTCCCCGGGGCGGTTCAGCGCAAAGAGGAGGCGTGTTCCAGCGCAAACTTTCCCTCATGCTATTTTGCTGTTCTATAAAACAATTGCGCCCCTGACCAGAAAAAAACTAGTCTAAAGTCAGTGGCGCGTTGCGCGTTGTTCATAATGCTATTTTAAGGGCGCATGCTTGGCCATAATCAATGTAGCGTGTGCACAACGCGCATACACGTTGATTCTCTCATCTAAGCAGCAGTTTTAATTTTTGCAAATCATACATTATTACGATAGATAGATAGATAGATAGATAGATAGATAGATAGATAGATAGATAGATAGATAGATAGATAGATAGATAGATAGATAGATAGATAGATAGATAGATAGACAATTTATTATAAAAGCATACATGTCGCTTACACATTTACCCAAATTATCATACGCCTGTTTAACAGAAGTTAATTTGGGTGGGTTTCTCCATCCCCAATGTCACTTCTCTGACGAGAACGCTGCTCTCCTCGGCTGTGAACCGCTCCTGGCGCGCGCCTGGCAAATCCACCGTTATAATAGGAATCCGCTTTAGAACAAGCGCGCCTGCTCTTAAAGGGAATGTGAGATGACGCTCTGATTGGTTTATTTCACGTTACGCCCAAACCACGCCTATGAATAATGAAGCTACTTCAGACCAACCCCTTTTAGATTTGCGCCAGGCGCAAGAGGCATTTATCCCGCAGGGAAAATAGCAACAGCGCCGGGATCCGCCCACAAAGTTACTTGCGCTTTACGCTTTGACACTTGCGTTTCAGATCGTTAAAATAGGGCCCTGGACGTGATTTTGACGCACGAATAATTCGCGCGATAGTTTTATTTTTTGATCAGCTGTTTGTGTAATGAGTGCTTCCACACCGAACGCGAATGTGCTGCGGCGAAAAAAACGACTTTTATTTTTTTCGCTTCAATGCCGATTTTTTTAAACTTTCGCAGCGACAGAAAAGGCTTCAGCCAATCACATACATGGAAACAAAGGTGAAGCTTGTTGACGCTTTGGCCGCTCTGACGTAGCGGCATTATGTGCGAGAGAAGAGAAGTGTCACAACATGAAATGTAAACTAAAAACAAGCAATACATTGAAACTAGAAACCTTTTATAATGACAGCATTTTTATATTGCCTATTCCGCATCTCAACGCACGCATACCCTATCATTTATGACATGACGTTGTTTGCTTATAGGGACCAAAAGAACGAGGAATGGGATAACATAGCTGGGATAGTTGGTGTCTCCGGCGAGTTGATGAAGTGCTTGCTGATGATTTATAATATTTGTGACTATTCATTATTATTAATGTATCGTATCGTTGGCTATGCGTCGAGATGCGTATCGCATCGGCCTCAGCTATGGAGATGCACATCCCTAGCCCAATATATCGAAACATTTGGAATGGGGCAGACATAATTTTGGCCACTTATTAAGTTTTGTTTTGTAGAAAGCCTTTCTTTAAAGTGAATTTCGTTTTGTATAAATTGTATCTTAATTTTAATCAATGATTCATCAACAAATTGCCTGGATTAATAGGAATAAGAAGCAAATATAGTAGACAATA